>NC_090256.1:37280188-37332817 GCF_037325665.1 Littorina saxatilis
TTCAACGAGGGCAGCGAGCTCACCAAGGATAAGAGAAATCGTTATGCGGTGTCTGATTGAAAGCATACAATACTACACTCAGGACTCAGGACTCAGGAATGTTTTATTTTAGGCCATAGCCCATAAATAGGATGAAACACACAGTGATAGACAGTATGCCCAAATTTGCAACATAAAAACGTCTATAAAAATGAAATCCTCATGTGGAAAAACCGATTCATCACAGTATCAGTGTCGAAAATGTTGCACACCGATTACTCGTAAATTTGAAAATAAGCAGACTACGCTGCGCAAAAAAAACCAGGAAGAGAAACGACAGATACAGCTAAAAATAATGAGGTTGAAACACTGCGGACGTGTCTACGACTTTTTATGCAGATCCTCACTCTTCTTTGGTTCCGCCCAACCCATTATCCTAGGTTTTACGCCATTGCTAAAAACAAAGTTTCTCTGCCCGACCTCCCCCCTCCCCCCCCCCCCCCCCCCTCTCTCTCTCTCTCTTTCTGCGCAGCACTTTTTCAAAACGAGACGAGCATGCAAGCTTACTTAGAACACGAGTACACATTTCTGGCTCCTGCCGATTACAAAAAGTATCTAGGCTTGTTTACAGTGTATAAGTTTCAGGGCTCTGCGCCTGCTTTCCTTGTATCGAAGACGAACATTGTCTAGGAGGCTAGTTTGCATTCTCTGCAGCAAAAATGTTTAGGACAACAACAACAACAACAAAACTGGATTGTTTTTACCATGGGTACAGGTTTAAAAGTCCTGCGTCCACATTTGCTGCTCCAAATTGCATTAGCATGTTTTTCCGGGTGCAAAGCTTAAGTCTGTTATTTTTACGTCTAGATCTATTGTGCCGTCTTTTTACTATTTCTTTTTTTTTAAGCAACATGCATTGTTAACGAACCTAAATAGTTATTTAGAACCTAAATAGTTATTTAGTCGTTGCTTCTGTTTTGCAGCAGAACTGTGAAAGTAGAATCGGAACGAAGCGCAAGGATCTGCCCTGCCCTGCGCCATATATCTCGTCTCCCACAAACCCTCCACTTGCATCATCCCCCCCCCCCCCCCCCCCCCCCCCCCCACGGGTTCTCTTTTTCACCTACAGTTACACTTGTAAATAACAACCACGCAAGGGACCGACAAAACGATCACGTGCTGAAATCCAAGCTGTGCCTCACAAGTTGTCGATCACGAGTTGCCAGTTGGCAAACAAGTACCAGAGTTTTGTTTAACAAAACGACTAAAGTTATTCTCATATTTTGCGGTGAACCTGTTTTAAACGCCGCTGACTGAACAAAGGAAATCTTAATTCTTTTTCTTCTTCTTTCTTTAAAAACATTTTAATCACGTTTTAAATATAATACAACACAAACATACAGATATCAGAAGGTGGAAGGCTTAATTCTTATTCAAACTAAAGCTGAAGTGTTGTTTATAAACAGCACTGGCTAGCAGTTCAGGTTTTCTAAACGTGTATTTAAGCTGTTCTGGTATTTTATTTTATTTTTTTCTTCTATAACGAGTTAAGAACTAAATGAGCTAATCCCTTGACATGATTGGCGTCATCTTTCTCCTCGTTCTCCTCAATCTAATATGCTTGGTTTGTTTGTTTGTTTGTTTGTTTGCTTAACGCCCAGCCGACCACGAAGGGCCATATCAGGGCGGTGCTGCTTTGACATATAACGTGCGCCACACACAAGACAGAAGTCGCAGCACAGGCTTCATGTCTCACCCAGTCACATTATTCTGACACCGGACCAACCAGTCCTAGCACTAACCCCATAATGCCAGACGCTCGACGCCAGGCGGAGCAGCCACTAGATTGCCAATTTTAAAGTCCTAGGTATGACCCGGCCGGGGTTCGAACCCACGACCTCCCGATCACGGGGCGGACGCCTTACCACTAGGCCAACCGTGCCGGTAATATGCTTGGTCACGCCTCCAAGACCTTGTAAGGTCAAAGCGTAAATGTAGCACGTGGGTGTTGATTTTGTTTACGTGTTCATATGATTCTTTTATGATCATGAAAAGCGAGTGCAGCAAACCTAACGCTGTTTGTTTTTTTAATTGTATAAACCAACATTTTTGTCTCTTTCAACAGCACCGTCGAAGCAACAAGATGAGGGGCTGGGGTCCGAACGACAGCAGCACGGTAGCCATGGTGACCAGCCTGACCACCACGGTTGCCGTGGAGATGAGCAGCACGGCGGAGGAGGGCAACGTGTCCCTGGTGTGGCAGCAGGCCGAGGTTCTGAGCATCAGCGAGCGGGCCCGCGTGGTGCTGTCCCAGCCTGTGGCGGTCATCAGCTTGACCCTCTGCCTGCTCTCCCTGCTGGCCAACTTCTTGTCCATCCTTGCCACGCTGCTGGGGCCCAACGGTCTGGTCACGCATCTGAAGCTGGTGGTCAGCCTGGGCTTGTCCGACATGCTGCTCAGCTTCAGCACGGTCAGCGACACCCTCAACCGCATCTTCAACGCGTCGCCCACCATGTCCACCCCGCCTGACCAGAGGTTGGCTTTTGCCTGCGCCAGCACCTTCCACTTCGCTCTGCGCACCATGGCTATCGTCATCTCCCTGCTGAACCTTCTGGTCATGGCCCTGGACCACTACGTGGCCATCATGAACCCGCTGCACTACCCCACCCGCCTCAGTCGCACCACGGGCAACGTCATCATCTGCTGCATCTGGCTCGTGGCCTTCGTGACCGGCTGCTCCGTCTTCTTCGCCGACGTGGAGGAGTTCCACAAGGTGTCGCGCCACTTCAACTATTGCGAGTACGTGCAGTACTCAGACTACCAGAGCGAGTACCTGGTCTTCACCGTGGCCTTCATCTCCTTCATCGTCATCACCTACACCTACGGCAGGATTTACGTGGAGGTGCGGCGGACCTACAGGAACGGGTCGACCAACCCCATGGACTACGTCAGGAACAGGAAAGCCTTGCTCACTACGCTGCTCATCATCGGAACCTTCGTCTTCTGCTGGTTGCCCACCTGTCTCTTTCAGATTGCCTTGGTTATTCAGGTGCGAATTTTTAAGTCTTTCTCTTGGATTCAATCATTCATTTATTATCACATTTATTATATCATTTGTTTTTTCAATCGTTCATTTATTAGTATGTAATTATTTTTTTTTATTCATCTGTTCATTCATCATATCATGTATCCACACATAAACCCGTACATTGCCGACATTAAAAAATAGTCAAATATATTTAATAGAACCCCGGCTCACTGCTCTAATGTCCTTCTAACTTCACCATGTTTATACAGGTGTACATTTAAATGACCTTTTTTACGTATTTGTTTAGTTATTTATCTGTTCATGAATCCTCTGCTGACTTGGACGCCTGTCTCTCAGTTCTCCTTGTTGATCCAGGCCAGAATTGCTGTGTTTTGTGATTAACGCCTTTGGTTTTCGCTCTCGTTCGTCTTTCAAACCGCTATGCTTTTCCAAGGCAAAATTCCTATATTCCTATATGTTTAGCTCCATTGCCTTTTGTTTGGGTCTCTTCCAGATCGCCTTGTCTATCCAGATCAACATTTTTGTATATCTTGTTGGGATCCCACTGTTTTAATGTTTCCAGATCGCCTTGTCTATCCAGATCAATATTTCCGTATATCCTGTTGGGATCCTACTGTTCTAATGTTTTCAGATCGCTCTGTCGATCCGATCAGAATCCCCGTATTGCTCGTAAAGACATCCTACTGTACTCTGAATATCTCGTCTTTCAGATCAGAATTTCCGTATACCTTGTTGCGATCCTTCTGTCCTGTCACGTTTCAATATATCACTTAAGGTGATTATGAACCGGTTAATTACTACTAATTAACTAACCACACCACGATCCACTCTCGCAGTCATACAATTAAATAGAGTCAACAAAAGTATAAGTTTCAGACGCCTGTTTATGTATAAACTCGCCACCTCCCTCGAGCCTTCACTCAAAATATGTTCCTTTTACGTTCTCAACACGTAAAAAACCCGTGATCACTGACAAAATGCCAGTAGTATATAGAAAATTATAGTAACACGCTGATCCCGTGTAAATACAGTCAAATGAGAATGTTCTGTTCAAAAAGCTCTAGTTCATGCAGGGGTCACACACCCCACGTTGTCACTACTCCAATGAAATCACAGATAAGAAAAGACAACGGTGGTCAACGGGGTGCGTAAGACACGGTGCACTTAGCTTTCTTTCTGTATGCTGGTTAGCCGGTATGCTGGTTAGCCGGGTTGCTGGTTAGCCGGGTTGCTGGTTAGCCGGTTCGCTGGTTAGCCGGTCTGCTGGTTAGCCGGTCTGCTGGTTAGCCGGTCTAGCGTAGCTTCCTCAGGTCCCAGCTCCAACGTCTGCAGCTAGCAGTGCCCCGTCAAAAGGCAGCCGTGCAGCGGTTACAGGAAACCGACAGAAACGAACGAAGGCTCAAAAGCCTATGATTGTACTCTCAATGGAAGCAAAGTCCGCCTCCTCCCTGGAACAGCCTCTGTTCGTCAACAGTGACCAAAAACCTCCAGAACCCCTTGTCGAATCCTTATGCGAAAGCCATCGCCGACGAAGGAAAGTTGACGACTTGTCCTCAGCAAAGTACTGGCAGTGAGACAGGAAAAACTAGTGGAAGCTCCCCTAGAGTGCCGAATACAATATTCGGTGAAAAACCATCATACTCTAGAAACTGTGTATTAGATCCTTCCCCTTCTGCCGCTGGGTGTCAAGTGTGCCGTCCTTGTGCCTCTCTCAGACAACCTAGCCAATAACACGTGACTGACCTTGTCACAAAACCAGTCCAGCTATACACAATTCTGCCTCCCAAGCAGAAAAAAGACACGAGAAACTCAATCCCTGAAAATCCCGTGCGCGCTGTCAGCGAAAAACCGTCAGCCCTATGACAGCAGAAACCCCCACTGTGAAACTCGTGCACTACAAAACATCCGTGCTAGTTGAGCACTGTCAGCAAACTCTGCTGTAGCCCAATATCACGTACAGGCGCTTTCTATCATAATCGACCAAGAACAGGCACTCCACTGAGTGACACTTTCTTGGTCTCTGTCACCCGATCGTGACATGTCCTCATGTCTCTGTCAGATTGCCCTGTTGATCAGATCAGAATGTTCGTCTATCTTGTTGATCCTACTGTTCTAATGTGTTCATATTGCCCGTAGTTGTCTATCAGATTAAAATTTCCTAAAACAATAACTGTTAAAATCCAACTGTTTCTGTGTCTCTTTCAGATCGTCCAGTCCACCTAGAATTTCGACATGTTTTTGAGTAAGCACTCCTGTCCCAGGCAAGAATTTCTAGCTGTTCACTCAAGAAACAAGTGTTGACCTTAACGGGTTCGCGTGGTGACACGGGGGTAGGACATGGATACCGTCTCTCGGTCTGCACAAACAGTTGACCCGTGTCCGTCCTGGGCTGGATTCTAATCCGTGACCTTAAATCACGCAAAACTGTTTCAAACTATACTGAGAGAGAGAGAGAGAGATAGACCGAGAGAGAGAGAGAGAGAAAGAGAGAGAGAGAGAGAGAGAGAGAGAGAGAGAGAGAGAGAGAGAGAGAGAGAGAGGATGTCATGGGGTCGGGTCGTAGATAACGTTTGAATCGTGATGAACAGTTTCCTCATCCAGCCTCACATTACGTTGTATCCGAAAAACTGTTTCAAATCATACTCTGAGAGAGAGAGAGAGAGAGAGAGAGAGAGAGAGAGAGAGAGAGAGGAGAGAGAGAGAGAGAGAGAGAGAGAGAGAGAGAGAGAGAGAGAGAGAGAGAGAGAGAGAGAGAGAGAGAGAGATTAACGATTAACGAGTTTATTGCATTTAGGCAACATGCCCCTTGCAATGGGGGGAAAAAAACGTGGCAAAAACAACGTCAAGGACAAACATAAATGTAATACTGGTGGACTATCTAGTCCATCAGAAAAAGTAATTGTGATATTATATAATATGTACATTACAATGACGGCCATAGCCGGTTAAATAGTGTAGTTAAGTTGTCGCCTTTTCTGCTATTGTTCAGGATTTGCAATCAGCTCTTGTCTAAGTTTTAAACAATCAAAAATAAATGATGCCAGCATTTCCTGATTTTCAATATTCATTAAGTTGACAAAATTTCTAGCTCTCAAACAATTATTGAATAGAATGTTTAAAGAAAACTGTTGTCTTATATTTGAATAGGCTTGGCAGGCGAAGATGAAATGAATTTCATCCTCCTCCGCCAGACCACACAAGGGACATAATTCCAATCGTCTATTTACATTGTATCTGTGCCTGTTGCAATATAAGTCGTTTATGCCAACTCTAAATCGGACCAGAACGTCTCTATAACGTCTAATATGCAAACTTGATAAGTAATGTTCATACTGTAAAATAGTTTTGAAGCTTCGATAGGTCACAAATCGTTCACTATCAAATAACTTTGCATGCCAGTCTTGTTGATAGCAATCGAGCAAACGCTGCTTAAGCATCTTCAAAAAGCCAGTTTTATTACCGACCTGCTGCTCAATCCAAGAATAGCCAAAACCCAGGCGAAACACATGGTTTTTAATGTCACTAGCCCAAGTCTTAATCCCTCTTTCCTCTAAACGTTTAAGATGATCGTAAATTGCTCTTGGAATTCTATGGGAAGGCATTTCTAATAGTTTTAGCCAGTATTTAATTGCTTTCATAAGGGAATTAATAAAAAGTGGGTGTCTGCCCAATTCACCATATATCATGGTATTAGGCGTTTTCTGACTCACTGATAAGAGTTTCTTGCATGCATACATTTGGACCCGTTCAATTTCCGCAATTTCTTTTACACCCCATATTTCGGACGCATACAAAAGAGCAGGCTGAACTTGGAGGTCGAACAAACGCAATATCTTTTATATCATTACATTCTATTCTCCATAATGCCCGTAAAATATCCATCACTTTTTTCTTTGCTCGTGCAGCGATTTGCTCCATTGCTGTACATATTGAAAGTTTAGTTGTCAGTGTAAAGCCTAAGTAAGTGTAAGAGTTAACCACTTCTAGTAGATCACCGTTTAAATACCATTTCTCACGCGCTGCTAGGTAGCCTCCCTTGCGGAATACCATCACTTTAGTCTTACTAAGGTTGACTGACAGTCCCAGTCTACCGGAGGCCCTAGCAAGCACATTTAACTGGTTCTGCAGGCCAACAACCGTGTGTGAAACAAGGGCTAAATCATCTGCAAATAATAAAGCGAAAATTTCTTCTATTAGGTTAGATAAAGTGATGCCATGTCTTCCGTCTCTTTTTAATTCTTCAGCAACCTCGTTAACAAATAGGGCAAAAATTTTCGGTGACAATAAACAGCCTTGTTTCAGACCGATTGGTGATCCAAAGAACTCTGTATAGTCCTGACCAGCTCTGACGCAGCAGAGAACATTTTCATACATGCTCTTTAAAATTTTAAGCATTTTTCTAGACAATCCTTTCCGGCATAAGCATGCCCATAGCTTGTTTCTATTAATAGAATCGAATGCCCGACGGTAATCTATGAAAGCAACAAAAACCTTTTTATTTTGCGCTAAACTTTTCTGGATTATAGTGTAAAGTGAGAAAATGTGATCAACAGTCGAGTATCCGGCTCTAAAGCCTGCTTGTTCTTCTACAATTTGTTCAGTTTCTTCCATCCACTGCGTCAGCCGCTTGTTCAAAATGTGCGTGAATATTTTACTGACAACACTAACAAGAGAAACACCTCTATAATTTCCCGGATCGTCTGTGTCCCCTTTTTTGAAAATAGGCACAATGATGATGGACTTGAGAGAGAGAGAGAGAGAGAGAGAGAGAGAGAGAGAGAGAGAGAGAGAGAGAGAGAGAGGGAGGGGGGTCGTAGATACCGTCCGGGGTATTCGTGACCGCGACTGTAATGTTGTATACTGTTCAAAAAAAGAAACGCATAGCTTGTAATATTTGGTTAATTTAGTTATATGGCTACAAGGATATCCACCAAACTGCAGAAAATGTTTATCTGGTCGTCGACCTTTCGTCCATTGCCACAAGTGAGCTCTGCACGTGACGCATGCGTTATCAGTGGCTACAATGTCAAAATTGCTCATTTGGCATGACCACTCGTCATGCTTCAGTGTAATCTCGTGAAACTCGGGGAATATTGAGCTCTCACCATGTCTTCCAAAACCCATAAAAGCGGATTGTTCGCCACAAAGAAATCAGACGACAATTCAGCGACGAAAGATGGCCCGATTGAGCAGAGAAGACCGCCAAATTGCATTGGGTCGTTTACAAGCAGGCCAAAGTCAAAGTGCAATCGCCAGGCACTTCCACGTGTCCCAGAGCACCATTAGTAGACTGTGGGTCAGGTTTCAAGCCACTGGCTCCGTTGCTGACTTGCCACGAGCGGGAAGACCAAGGGCGACAACTGCTGCTCACGACCGCTTCATACGGCTCCGCCACCTCCGGAATTGTTTCCTGTCGGCCTCATCTTCTGTCCAGGCTCTCCCCGGGCCACACCGATTATCGGACCAGACCGTGCGGAACCGCCTGCATGAAGCTGGTTTGAGAGCTCGCAGACCTCACAGAGGAGCTGTCCTCACCCGCCGCCATCGCCAGAACCGAGTGCAGTGGGGCAACCAGCACCTTCGCTGGACCGTCCGGAATCACTGGAGACACGTGTGGTTCAGCGACGAGTCCTACTTCCTGCTCCAGCGACATGATGGTCGGAGGAGGGTCTACCGGAGAGTAAACGAACGTTACGCGCCCAACTGTGTGGATGAGGCACCCGTTCATGGTGGTGGAGGCGTCATGGTGTGGGGGGCGATCAATACCGCTGGAAGGAGCACCCTGGTGCACGTCCAAGGGCGCATAACTGCCCAGCGATACGTGGAGGAAATTCTGCGCCCACACGCCCTTCCTCTTCTGGCTGACCAGGATGCCATATTCCAGCAGGACAACGCTCGCCCGCACACAGCACGACTCACCACCCAGTTCCTCACCGACCACCATGTCCAGGTGCTTCCCTGGCCATCCATATCGCCAGACATGAACCCGATAGAACACCTCTGGGATGAATTGGACAGACGTGTGCGCAGGCGAGAAGAAGCGCCGGCAAATCACCGCGATCTATTGCAGGCACTTCAGGAGGAGTGGGACACCATCCCACAGCAAGATATTCGGCATCTGATCCAGTCCATGCCCAGAAGGTGCCGGGCAGTTGTTGCTGCTCAAGGCAGTCACACCCCCTACTGAGTTGACAGCCTCGGCACCCAATCGTATTGATTGACTGATTGATTTGAAGATGCAAATGAACTGTGTGTGCATTCAACTGTGTCCATACCAAATTTCAAACAAATAATCTAAATATTGGATTTTCTGTTAATTTTTTCGAAAAATAAAACAAATTTGGCAAGTAGCAACTATGCGTTTCTTTTTTTGAACAGTATACATCCAGAGGTGAACACAGCTGAGACACCGAAACATTGGTCATTGAACGCATTTTAAAAACGCATTGGTAACAGATTGTTCATAATGACTTAAAGAAATGTTATTCCAAATAGTGTTATAGTTTTTAGCATTAAAACGAGATCTTTGTTTATAAAGCCATATAATAGACACTGTTGTATACTATTTGTCCATTTCTATTTTGAAAATGATGAGTTTTGCATGAGTTTTGCATGAGTTTTTGTTCTTGAAAGCAAGACATAATTTTTAAAATCGCTACCACAATACCCTTTCAGAAATTCCCCTTAGCTCTTCCCATATTAGTTAAGATGTTTCAACCAAGACGTACACGTTGACGTACGTACACGTTCACATTTGAAAACAACTGCAAGGGATTAGAGTAACACATTCATGCTTTGTGAAAACACCTATGCTTCGTGAATAAAGTTCGCACTAGCTGTTAATGGATTCTAAATTACTTACTGCACATTTTTTTCGACGTCAGGTGTTAGGTTGAGACGTGCATCCTCATGCGAAACCTTTAATTTGTTTTGTTTTTCCCCTGGCTGGCTGCGTAAAGGCGTGTAAAGCTCATATCTTCCGTTTTACTACCGCTAGGAAGTTAATTTGTCGCACACACCGTATGCACCACAATTCCTAGCTACTCACCAAATTTGAGCTCAATTGACCATAGGGTACCAGAGATACAAGTCTAATTCGTGGACAAACAGAGAAAAAAAGAAACAATCAAACAAACACACAGACAAAGTGAAACCTAAACGCTGCTTTATTATATAAAGGCGGCTTAATAAAGGTGTCGAGTTTTCTTGTCACTCTTTCTCTGTTTCAGTTTCTTAAAATGTCCAGTGTACTCATTCCATTATAAATGTTGCTAATAAACCCCTTTGCCTGCTGCTCCTAAATCGCTTAATTCTCTTTCGCCCTTAGCTATCCACAAAGAGTGTCTGTGTCTCTTTCAAGTAGCCAAACCCGTCTGAATTTCACTTGTAATTTTTTGTAATGTCTGCTCTCAAGTAACTTTCAATGATCTTCTGCCAGCTCGTCTCAGCAGGACGAGAGGTAACGAGCTACAGTGGAATCTCTCTCTCTCTCTCTCTCTCTCTCTCTCTCTCTCTCTCTCTCTCTCTCTCTCTCTCTCTCTCTCTCTCTCTCTCTCTCTCTCTCTCTCTCTCTCTCTCTCTCTCTCTCTCTCTCTCTCTCTCTCTCTCTCTCTCTCTCTCTCTCTCTCCCCCCTCTCGCTTCCCTGTATGACCGTTCTACCCACGTTGAATGTTACAGGTGCACGTGGACAAGGTGGTGGTGAAGAGGATGTACGTCGCCTTCCTGCGCGCCAACCGCTACCTGAATGCCCTGCTGCTGCTCAACTCGCTGTGCGACCCCATCATCTACGCCTTCCGCCTGCGGGACGTGCAGCTGGGCTACCGCAAGCTCTTCCAGCGCTGCTTCTTCAACTGCACCCACAAGCAGCAGAGCCACAGCTTCCGCAGCAGCATGATGCGCCAGACGCAGACCGCCCTGCTGCCCACCATGGACAACCTCCACGCCCACAGCGGGGTCCACGAGTCGGACAGTCTCAGCGTCTGCAACAAGCTACCCTCCTTCTGCTGCGACGACCTGGTCAAGGAAGAACACGACCTGGTCGAGGTCACGCCTATGATCGCCTGTGTGGCGAGTCACGCCGCTCTCAACGGGAGCTGCGAGATTCACCGAGACCTGACCGAAGAGCGTGGGCTGGCGGAGAAGGAGGATGACGTGATTCTGAGCGAAGCGGGGAAAGTCTCCTCCAGTCTTTTGAACAAGACTGGTAACGGCGAAGTGTGCTCCAGAAATCAGTCGTCTAATGTGTGACGCTGACAGCTTGGGGGATTTTGCTCGCATGTTTTGCTTTCTTAAGCGCGACAAAATGTCCCCGCCCCCAAAAAAATAAACAGCTGTGTCAAAGTAGACAGGCTACGACGGCAGCCTTAACAGAAGACCTACTTCAGTCCCTTGAAAACGCCTTGTTTTGGTTGTGCTAGGCTAAGACGAGAGTCTCAGAAGAAGGCCTACCACAGTCCCTTGAACTGTAGCGGTTGTGCTCACATAATCAGTCCTCTGATGTCTTGCCTTGACCACGATAGCCTGGAGCCTTCAGTGTCCCTTCTCGGTTATAAGCAAGACGCTAAACGCGCGACCGAATGCTAAAAAGGAAAAGAAAACAAACGCATGTGCCGCTATAGTAGAACATACGATCAAAGAACGCCTTTGATCCTACATAGCAGGTGGTGTGTTATGATAGGTACACTGCGGTATAGATATTAGAAAAGGTGTCCTTTACAGGGCGACGGCCTCTCACGGTGCAAGTAGCACTGCAAGAGAAGACCTTGTACAAGGCTTGTAACAGGGCGCAGTGTTCGGGGAATTGTTCGTTTACTGACAGCTTAGAGTTTTTCGTAATTTTATTTTGTTTCGTTCTTTTAGAAGCAAGTCCCCATAGTGCAGCAAAAGTAAGAAAAAACACCACACACAAAAATAAAATAACAACCAAAAACACACACACAAACAAATTGCAACAACGACAACAACAACGACAACAACAACAATAACAACAACAACAACAACAACAACAACAACAACAACAACAACAACAACAAAAACGACGGGTTTTGCCAACAGACTTCCTACGACAGCAACCGTAACACAAGGCTATACATGCAAGAACAATGGGACCAACAGTTCCCATGGTCTGACACAAACCTAATCGGGCAAAAGCTGTGACACGGCACCCTTATTAGTCTCTTCTCAAGAGGAGCACACAAAGGCAGCGGTCGATCGTCAACCCTTCAACTATCTGACACAACTCACAAGTAGCCCTGGAAAATACTGCAGGCGTGGATAAAGAAGCAGAAACATCCCCAAGCGACTTGATTTAATCTTGGCGTGAACTGACCGGAACTAAAGCAAACCATGACGGACATACGGAACCAATCCAAAGCATGATTGAAATGTTCAACCCGAGTTCCTCTGCAAAGTCTTAATCTCCGTACATTTCCCTGCACTATTGTAAGCTCGACATTTCTGTGTCAATGAAATTACCCCAAACCTTATCACACGACGGCACATTTGTCTATACTCATTTCATCCCTTCGCACCCCGAAACCTGATGATGAACCACCAGTAAGAACTAGACGTCGTCTTGTACCTTAGTACGGTACAATCGATAAAGTCGCAGAGTTTTGCCGTATCGACTCACAAATCTTCGGGAAAATGTGGTCACTGAGTCTTTATTTCAACATCCCACAATCAATGGGAACTGTGAGACTCGCAACCAGTCAGAATTTGAGCTGATGAACAAAATCGGAGATTAGTTTCCCTGCAGCCTGGCGTGACAGGCACTACCTGCACCCAATCAGTGTCCCAGCCCTCCTCGCTCGGTTGCCCGCAGAATAGCTAGGGGACTATTATATAGTATTACTTTGGGAGGCTCAGACCCTCTTCATGGACTGCAACTTGCGTGGACAAATTGAAATGTATTGATTGGGCATTGGATTTGCCTTCTTTGACGTCAGAGGCCGACTAACACTCATATTTGAATTATTCTCCACAGCTGGGTACCAGTTGAAACCATATTACGCGGGTGGTATTTCTTTATTTAACCGGGACATTTTAACCACACAAATTGATTTCATTAATAATACTGTTTCCAAATATATCCTTGGCCTGAAGAGAAAAAATTAAAAATACTTGCACATTTTGATTGTCTACGTGCTGTACATCACAAGCATTTCAAAATACATCATTCGCGTAACATGGAAACCAGAGGAATTGACATGGATAATACAACATTTAAAAAAAAAAATGTATACTTTGTTTTTGTTGAATGTATGCATCATTATATCTAACTGGAGTATTCATGACCAAAGTAAAGAGAATACATTCTACTTGCCGTTTTACTTTATTTGGTGTTTAACGTCGTTTTCAACCACGAAGGTTATATCGCGACGGGGAAAGGGGGGGGGATGGGATAGAGCCACTTGTTAATTGTTTCTTGTTCACAAAAGCACTAATCAAAAAATTGCTCCAGGGGCTTGCAACGTAGTACAATATATGACCTTACTGGGAGAATGCAAGTTTCCAGTACAAAGGACTTAACATTTCTTACGAACTGCGTGACTAAAATCTTTACAAACATTGACTATATTCTATACAAGAAACACTTAACAAGGGTAAAAGGAGAAACAGAATCCGTTAGTCGCCTCTTACGACATGTTGGGGAGCATCGGGTAAATTCTTCCCCCTAACCCGCGGGGGGTATTACAATACAATACAATACAATACAATAACTTTATTAATCTCTAAAAGAGAAATTACATTGCTGAGCGTTTGTGTCCGTAATAATAACATACATAAAACATTCAAAATAAACATTTGTTCTTTGTCCTGAGAAAATATAGCACATTGGTTATCACATAAGAAAGTATATTAAAAATAAATTAACATGCATTCACCATCAACAATGCACAAAAGAAAGTCAGCACCTTGCCGGTTATCACATATTGTCTAAGATTAAGAGAGTAGAATGCAAAACAAAATCAACAATACTGAAACAATACAGAACACTGACCCCGTGCATCAGAGCGACAACACCAGCATCTACCGCCCCACCTGAGAATTGAAGATGTGAATTGCAGATGGAATGAACGAATTTCTGTAGCGTGTGGATCTTGCGGTTGGTTGTCTGAATCTGTTGCTCCTGTCTGTCCGTCTACTGTCAAATTCCGGTCTGAGTGGGTGCGAGTCGTCAGCCAAAATCTTCTGTACCTTGTCAGTCAGTCGTCGTTCATGTGTTGATGTGAAATTGTCCTGCTTCCTCCCAACCACCCCACTTGCTTTCCTGATGAATTTATCTAATCTATCCCTGTCTTGCTTGTTGATGTTGCCACCCCAACACACGGAGCCAAAGTACAACACACTATTGCACGTTGAAGTGTAAAACATCTGAAGGATTTCTTGTCTGATGTTAAAAGACCTGAGTTTTCTCAAAAAGTACAGGCGAGAGTGGAGTTTCTTCACAAGGGCATCAGAGTTTGGTTTCCATGTCAACTTATTGTCTATAATCACCCCCAAATACTTATACTGCTCTACCTTCTCTACGACCTCCCCCTTGATCACTATCTCCCTGTGTACATGTTCCCCCCTCCTGTTGTCCATTATCATTTCCTTTGTCTTCCCCACATTAAGCTCTAAATAGTTGTTTTCACACCACCCCACAAACCTATCTACCTCCTGCCTGTAGTCAGAGTCGTCGTCAACAGTCAGCAGTCCGGTCAGTCCAGTGTCGTCAGCAAACTTGGTTATGGGGCAGGAGTCACTAGAACTTCTGAAATCTGCTGTGTAGAGAGAAAAAAGAAAAGGTGAGAGTACTGTGCCTTGTGGTGCCCCTGTGTTTGTGCAGATTGTGTCTGAAACTGATTGCCCCCCCACCCTAACATACTGTGGCCTGTTTGTCAGGTAGTCCATAACCCAGAGGATGGTGGCTGCTGGGACATTCATGCTAAAAAGCTTCTCCGCCATTAAATTGCCGTTGAATATACATCATAATCATTAACAAGTCGCGTAAGGCGAAATTACTACATTTAGTCAAGCTGTGGAACTCACACAATGAAACTGAACGTAGTCCGCCGCTAGTGCAAAAGGCAGTGTAAGTGACGAGCCTGGTTGGCGTGGTAGCGGTTGCGCTGTGCTTCATAGCACACTTTACTGTACCTCTCTTCGTTTTAACTTTCTGAGCGTGTTTTGAATCCAAACATATCATATCTATATGTTTTTGGAATCAGGAACCGACAAGGAATAAGATGAAATAGTTTTTAAAACGATTTCGGAAACTTAATTTTAATCATAATTTTTATATTTTTAATTTTCAGAGCTTGTTTTTAATCCAAATATAACATATTTATATGTTTTTGGAATCAGAAAATAATGAAGAATAAGATGAACGTAAATTTGGATCGTTTTATAAAAAAACAATTTTTTGATTTTTAATGACCAAAGTCATTAATTAATTTTTAAGCCACCAAGCTGAAATGCAATACGGAAGTCCGGCCTTCGTCGAAGATTGCTTGGCCAAAATTTCAATCAATTTGATTGAAAAATGAGGGTGTGACAGTGCCGCCTCAACTTTTACAAAAAGCCGGATATGACGTCATCAATATAAGATGTTTGATGGGTTGTTGACAGACCAGCTTTTTTGTTGTCCGAGGGGGAGCATATCGTCTTTTGTTTCATGGTGTTTTTGTTGTTGTTGTTGATATTTGGCAACATATATAGCTATTCTGATAAACACGTGGGGGAATTCGGGGGCTGTGATTGGATGGTCTCTTCCGATCATCAAAGCATAATGCGGCGGAAGTCGGCCATTTTACTCAATATCCAAAAGCATATTGTCGTAAACAAAGACGCATGGTTCCGGTTTCTTCCACGTGTATAAAGTACACGCATACCTCGCCAGGTTTGTTTCTGTGACTAATCGACAGACGATGCCATTTGCTTTGTGTGTGTTTTTGTTGTTGCTTACTGTACATGACATACATTACGTGTAAAATCCAGTTCTTTAACAGGCAACAAACCTTGCACATTTCCAGAAGCTGCAATCTGAAGCGACCTACCTCTGATTCTAGCAGACGATCTGATCATCTCTCCAATGTTTAACACACAATCAGCAAACTCTCCTGTCACATAGAACGTCCATTGTATAGTGCAATGTTGAAATGAAGTTACCGGTCTGAAACATTTAGTCGTTTCTTTTGAGACAATCCTTGTTCTCTTATCATCTACAGATTTACCGCAGTCTTCACCACGCGAATTCCCAACAGAAGTCAGACTTTCGAACATACAATATACGTAGGCAAGCATGATACGTCATGACGTCATATGATTCCTAGCATATTGACGTAATGCTAAACATCCGGTTATCTCGAGTTTTCTCCGTAATACATGTCTGTGGGTTTTTCAATGTTCGGTTATTTCCGTGGCTTCATGCGGAAAGGGAACCGTCGTCTGCAATCAACGACATGGACCATTCTGGTACTTGTTGCTGACAAAAACATGATTTTAACACAGAATTTAATGTCAGAATAGCTATATAAACGCTATTGTGTTTTCATCGTAGCAATAGGGTCCGATATTTAGACTCGAACAAGTATAATGCGACTCGTCTTCGACTCGTCGGCATTATACTTGTCTCGTCTAAATATCGGGCCCTATTGCTACGCTGAAAACACAATAGCTGGTAATATAGTTGGATTGGATTGGATTGGATTGGATAAGATTTACAGTCCAGTGAGGTTACCCTCATGGAAATTCGGGCTGCTTTCTCCCCGGGGAAAGCGAGCTGCCATACATACGGCGCTACCCATATTTTTTTTTTCCTGCATGCGTGTATTCATGTTTCCTGAGACTTAATGCCGTGTGAGATGGAATTTTTTTACTTTATTCCAAGTCCCACGGGTATTTGATGGACATTTTTATCTATGCCTATACAATTTTGCCAGGAAAGACCCTTTTGTCAATCGTGGGATCTTTAACGTGCACACCCCAATGTAGTGTACACGAAGGGACCTCGGTTTTTCGTCTCATCCGAAAGACTAGCACTTGAACCCACCACCTAGGTTAGGAAAGGGGGGAGAAAATTGCCTCCTGACCCAGGCCTGAACACGCAACCTCTCGCTTCCGAGCGCAAGTGCGTTACCACTCGGCCACCCAGTTGTGAATATACGTGTCAAATGACATAACCGTGGCGAATTATAAATTGAATGTTTAAATGACAGTTTTCTCTACAAACCTCCAGAATCCCCCCTAGTGTAATCAAAATCGTGTATGAAGACACTGACACTTAAATATGAATCCAAGGTTTAAGTCTTGTATAACGACACTCGTCCTTCTAAAACAAAGGTTTAAGTCTAGTGTTATACACTGGTCCCTGTAAAACAAAGGTTTAAGTCTAGTGTTATACACTGGTCCGTGCAAAACAAAGGTTTAAGTCTAGTGTTATACACTGGTCCGTGTAAAACAAAGGTATAAATCTAGTGTTATACACTGGTCCCAGTAAAACAAAGGTTTAAGTCTAGTGTTATACACTGGTCCCTGTAAAACAAAGGTTTAAGACTAGTAGTAGACTGTATGGAATAAGGAGTAAATATATGGAATAAGGAGTAAATAATGATCGACCGGCGATTGGATACAAGCTCCTGTGGTTTTAACATAGAGGGGAGAATCGAGACGAGGGTCGTGGTGTGTGTGTGTGTGTGTGTGTGTGTGTGTGTGTGTGTGTGTGTGTGTGTGTAGAGCGATTCAGAGTAAACTACTGGACCGATCTTTATGAAATTTTTCATGAGAGTTCCTGGGTATGATATCCCCAGACTTTTTTTTCTTTTTTTCGATAAATGACTTTGATGACGTCATATCCGGCATTTTGTAAAAGTTGAGGCGGCACTGTCACACCCTCATTTTTCAATCAAATTGATTGAAATTTTGGCCAAGCAATCTTCGACGAAGGCCGGACTTTGGTATTGCATTTCAGCTTGGAGGCTTAAAAATTAATTAATGACTTTGGTCATTAAAAATCTGAAAATTGTAATTAAAATCATTTTTTTATAAAACGATCCAAAATTACGTTTATCGTATTCTTCATCATTTTCTGATTCCAAAAACATATAAATATGTTATATTCGGATTAAAAACAAGCTCTGAAAATTAAAAATATAAAAATTATGATTAAAATCAAATTTTCGAAATCGATTTAAAAACAATTTCATCTTATTCCTTGTCCGTTCCTGATTCCAAAAACATATAGATATGATATGTTTGGATTAAAAACACGTTCAGAGAGTTAAAAAGAATAGAGATATAGAAAAGCGTGCTATCCTCCTCAGCGCAACCGCTACCGCGCTTTTCTGGATGGTTAATTTCACTGCCTTTGCCACGAGCGGTGGACAGACGATGCTACGAGTGTACGGTCTTGCGGAAAAAATGCAATGCGTTCAATTTCATTCTGTGAGTTCGACTGAGCTTGACTAAATGTTGTATTTTCGCCTTACGCGACTTGTTACATTTAGTCAAGTTTTGACTAAATGTTTTAACGTAGAGGGGGGAATCGAGACGAGGGTCGTGGTGTATGTGTGTGTATGTGTGTGTGTGTGTAGAGCGATTCAGAGTAAACTACTGGACCGATCTTCATGAAATTTTACATGAGAGTTGCTGGGTATGATATCCCCAGACATTGTTTTCTTTTTTTATATATAAATGTCTTTGATGACGTCATATCCGGCTTTTTGTAAAAGTTTAGGCGGCACTGTCACGCTCTCATTTTTCGATCAAATGGATTGAAATTTTGGTCAAGCAATCTTCGGCAAAGGCTGGACTTTGGTACTGCATTTCAGCTTGGAGGTTTAAAAAGTAATTAACGAATTTGGTCATTAAAAATCTGAAAATTGTAATTAAAAAAAAAAATTTAAATGTCAATTTACGTTCATCTTATTCTTCATCATTTTCTGATTCCAAAAACATATAAATATGTTATATTCGGATTAAAAACAAGCTCTGAAAATTAAAAATATAAAAATTATGATTAAAATAAAATGTCCGAAATCGATTTAAAAACAATTTCATCTTATTCCTTGTCGGTTTCTGATTCCAAAAACATATAGATATGATATGTTTGGATTAAAAACACCCTCAGAAAGTTAAAACGAAGATAGGTACAGAAAAGCGTGCTATCCCGCTCAGCGCGACCATTACCGCACTATTCTGGCTTGTCGATTTCACTGCCTTTGCCACGAGCGATGGACTGACGAAACTACGAGTATGCGGTCTTGGTGAAAAAATGCAGTGCGTTCAGTTTCATTCTGTGAGTTCGACAGCTACTTGACTAAATGTTGTATTTTCGCCTTACGCGACTTGTTCAGGATTGTGGTCGCTCTCTTTTACACGCTAGATCAGCCTGACTGCGCGACGGATTTGAACGAAATGTGTATGAACTGTTAGGTAAGACACCAAATAAACTTTCGGATGTAAAAAATGTAAAATATCATTCAGTTTAAGTCACTGTTTCGACGGTTAAAAGTGAATCATGCCGTCGGCGTGGTCACGGACCTGTGACGTCATACCCAAATATTACTCAGATTCCAGAAACACATTTTTGAGCAGAAGAAAGACTGATCTTCAAATACACGTGTATTTCTGACCAAAAAACTGCTGTTTAACATCTGGGCTATACCACTGAAAAAATATCCTTAACTTTTTGTGCTCAGTGTATGTGTGGAGGTTCACAAGCTGGTCAACACAGGAAGGCATGTATCTTTAACTACGATCAAGTGTTGATCTTATTATTTTTCTTCTGCGTTCAATGGGCAGAAACACTTGCACGAGTGGGATTTTACGTGTATGACCGTTTTTTACCGCGTCATTTAGGCTGCTGTAATATGCCGCTTTCGGGGGATGTATGCTTGGTAGTTTCGTGTTTCTATAACCCACCGAACTCTGACATGGATTACAGGATCTTGTCTGTGCGCACTTGGTTTTGTGCTTGCGTAAACACACGAAGGGGGATAAGGCATTATAGCAGGTCTGCACATAAGTCGACCTAGGAGATCGAACAAATCCCACTGCACCAGGCACGCCCGGGATTCGAACCCACGACCTTCCGTATAGGAGCCCGGTGTAACACGAAATTTTTACTCCACGAAAAAGTTACTCCGGAGTAAATATTTCGTACGAAATTCTTACTCCGAGTACACTTTTCGTACGAGAAAAGAACTCCCCAAGGCACGAAAAAATTACTCCCTCCACGAAATTTTTACTCCCCATTTATTTTACTTCCAGTAAACATCTCGTACGCAAAAATGGGATTCGGGCGAAGGGATAATGCCAATAAGTGATCTCGCGCACACGAATGTCGCGCTACCCTCCCTCCACCCCTTCCACCAAGAAGACTAACAGGGGACAAGGGAGTAAACATTTCGTACACCTGGCATGGGAAGTTAAATGTGTTTGGGTGAAGTAATTTATTCGTTATTTATTCGTCAGGGGAGTAACATTTTTGTACGAAATGTTTACTCGGAACTCACCTGTCTTGGGGAGTAATTTTCTCGTGAAATGGGGGAGTGCTTTTTTCGTAAAGGGAGTAACTTTTTCGTACTAAATGTTTACTCCGGAGTAAAAATCTCGTGGGAGTAATTTTCTCGTGTTACACCGGCGTCTTATCCCCAAGGCCACTGCGCCCGTCGGCATGTATCTTTAAATACGTTCAATAGTTGATAAATCAGGTCTATCCAGTCGTTGCAATGTCCACATACTCCTAATATCCCAGTTAGTATTGCAGAAGCACCGGAATCTAACGATCGCTCTGCTGTAATGGGTCGTTAATTTTTCCCCTCCGTGTCTCCGACGTCAGTCCGCTTTTCTCATGATCTTCGAGATTGCTAAAAACTTGACATCCTGAAACGTATCCTTCAATGATTCGGCAATTAGAATGTAAAGCAAGTGTATAATATGTGTGGTTGGTTACATCAAAGTTATAAAGACCGGGAAGAAAAGAGAGAGAGAGAGAGAGAGAGAGAGAGAGAGAGAGAGACAGACAGACAGACAGACAAACAGAGAGACAGAGACAGACAGACAGACAGACAGACAGATAGACAGACAGACAGAGTTACTGCTCGAGTCTGTCATCGCACCAAAAAGACGGAATCTCATTAATGGGTCAATCTAAACGACCTTGCTTTCACTGTCATGAATAATCATAAAAATGTCAAGTTTCACGCTCAAGACTCTTGATTCATCGTACACTGTGTACGTATACAGATGATAGATGAGTCACACAGAACGGGTACCACACCAGAAAGTGCCAAGCGCAGGTAATCTTTCTTCACTTTTCAAGTTTGCTCAATCGTGTACAAAGCTAAAAATGTCCTTTTTCCATTTACATTTGTATGGTATTTTGCACTGTTCATCCATGTCGTACACATGCTAATGAAAATATACACTAGCTCACATCAGCACGTGTTTTTACGTCTTGTTATCAAAACGGTGCACATTTGGACAAAAGCGTCCAGATAAAAAGACATTGCACGAACGCGACGACAATATAAGATCCCATTTGGTGTTAGTACATTTGTGCTCTTTTCCTTGTCTGCTGTAAATTGTTTCTGTGAACAGCATCCATATTGTGGCACATGAATTTATTGTCACGTCGTTAAACATGTTTCCCTTATATTTGAGTAATCGTGTTGACCATCACAGATCTGTAGGGCCTACAAGCTGTTACACAATGAGAGCGTCCTTCCACTACACACATACAAAAGTCGACAGCCTTCCTACGTTCAGTGCGTAGTCGGAATTCTTTGCTCAATTAATGTTGCATGCGGACACTAGTGTTATGAAATGTTATTCAACAACAAATGTCACCCACTGCACAGAGAGAAGCTAAGCTGTTCAATTTTGGTAAGTGTTCAAACAGAAAAATGCTCTTATCCTCTGAAACATCCTGATCTGATCCACAGATCTGTGGTGACTGACATGATGGGTAATATGACGCTTGACGCTTTGACACTTTAATGTCAGTAGCTAATAAAAGCCTTATAGACAAGGTAAAACAACAATTTCTGCATCATTCATAAAAGGGGTAAAAGGACGAATGAACAAAACATTAATAACAACAAAAACATAGCAAACTAGTTTATGAGTACGAACAAACAAACACACCGACACGAAAGCCATAGGTAAACAAAAATATCTAAGACTAAGGGTAACAAGTCGCGTAAGGCGAAAATACAACATTTAGTCAAGCTCAGTCTTCTTTCTTTCTTTATTTGGTGTTTAACGTCGTTTTCAACCGTTCAAGGTTATATCGCGACGGGGAAAGGGGGGGGGGGGAGGGTGGTGGGATAGAGCCACTTGTTCACAAAAGCACTAATCAAAAATTTGCTCCAGGGGCTTGCAACGTAGTACAATATATTACCTTACTGGGAGAATGCAAGTTTCCAGTACAAAGGACTTAACATTTCTTACATACTGCTTGACTAAAATCTTTACAAAAATTGACAATATTCTATATAAGAAACACTTAACAAGGGTAAAAGGAGAAACAGAATCCGTTAGTCGCCTCTTACGACATGCTGGGGAGCATCGGGTAAATTCTTTCTCGTCCCAACCAATATGGGACTCACCCTAACCCGCGGGGGGTATTGCGGAATTTCATTTCATCGTATTCTTTACAACAAGTGCAGCAGCAACTCAGTAAAACCCCACAGAAACAACTATGAGACGACTTGGTTACAGAATTGCCGTTAATCACCTTACGACACAAGCAATTAGTTCTTGACAACCGTAAACGAGAGATCTGTCACACATAAGAGCATCCTTCCGCTTGGTCACATATACCAAAAATCCACAACCTGGTCAGTCTTTGTGCAGAGTGACAAGATCATCCTTCAACTTGAACACATACCGAAAATCAACAGTGGTCAGTCTTTGCGCAGAGTGACAAATTTACATCGAATGTATGTGGTAACTAACTTATTTCAAGGTGCAAAATTAATTCAGCAAAAAATGTTACCTCTGCGCAAAAAGTATGCTCACCGTTGATTTTCGGTATGTGCTCAAGTTGAAGGATGGTCTTGTCCCACAAGATTCCATAACGGGGATCATGATCGTGTATACAGAAAAGACGATATCTTTTTGACGCGACAAGCAACTGACTTTTATCATCGTATATTACACAGAAAAGGAAGCTGATCCACAAACAACACTAACATGCAAAACAATAGAGGGCAACAATCAAACAAACAAACAAACAAACGAACGAATGATCCATCGAAGAAGTACGATTTATAAAATGATTCATGATTGTTCTGCACTCCTAACTTAATTTACTTCAGTCTTTTTAAATGTGTTTTAAACGTCCCATTAACATTTTTATTCCATTATCAATTGTGTCATTTATGGATTCCCATTCCATGTATTTTGTCTCTCTTTACTTGTAATTGCGTTGTTGTTGTTCACTCAATTTATCTGTTTTGCTCAAGACAATAAAAGAATCTAAACGAGGATTAGTTTTGTTGGGTGTAAAATGGCTGACTCTTCTTTTTAATCTAAATATCATATGAATGGACACACACACACACACACACACACACACACACACACACACACACACACACACACACACACACACACACACACACATTCACGCACACACGCACGCACGCAGAAACAGAGAGAGAGAGAGAGAGAGAGAGAGAGAGAGAGAGAGAGAGAGAGAGAGAGAGAGAGAGTTCATCTGCCTGATCGTTTGCTTGTTTTATGCAGATTGTCCAACTAATAGCTAGTTGAACGCTGGATTTCGTTTTACTGCCCTCGACATTTCACTTCCGCTTGTCGTTTATTCAAACTAAATCCTCGTGAAACGAGAGAGCTTGTCCCAAAACTCTCCTTAAAGGCACAGTAAGCCTCCCGTAAACCATCACAGATACGGTCAGGCTTTTACACACAGTACAAATACCCTTCCATTTGAACCCTCACCAAACGGGAACATCCTAGGTGCCCTTCGTAAAGAGCGAGCAATTTTCAAAGAATTTATTATTGCGTGGTTTATCTTACCCCTGAGCCATCGTGAACCCGTGTGATCCAGTTTCCCTTTTTCACAATGTTGTCGTCAGTTAGTCATTTGAATGCGACTCGATGTGAGCTTATTTACAATAGCACGTTTTTATGCACGAAACAAACGGCTGTGGTTCACAAGAACTCTAGCGATGGCTTTTAACTGTTGAGAGGAACGGCGATATGCACTGATAAACCGTCGTCTGCTACGACCCTTGCGTGACCCTGCTTCCGGGCTTTTCTTTTTTCAAACTTTCACAACTTCGAATTGTACTGATCTTGTCTTGATGAAAAAAGAATTCTTTTATGATTAAAGAATGTTTGTGTAACAAGCTGTCAATTTATTATCTAGATTTTAAAAGTTAGGTCTAGCGCAAAAACGCACCACGGTCCAAAAACATTTTGATAATCATCGATTCACGGCTATCGCCAGTTTACATCGATAGAATGAGACCCGAAGGGAAGTAACTCATGTTTGACCTGAGTTCAGGATGGGTCCAAAAAGTGTTCGAGACAATCTGCAAAATTAATTCTTTAAAAATTGCTCGCTCTTTACGGAGGGCACATAGGATGTTCTCGTTTGGTGAGCGTTCAAATGCGGGAAGGGTGTTTGTACTGTGTGTAAAAGCCTGACAGTATCTGTGATGGTTTACGGGAGGCTTACTGTCCGGGCGTGATTTTCGGTATCATAAGAGCCGTCCAGCACCAAAATGAGGCGAAATTGTTGTTTAGGACCAAGTCCACGAAAATAAATTCTTTGAAAATTTCTCACGCTCGACAGAAAGCAGCTAGGATGTTCCCGTTCGGTGAGCGTTCAAATGGAAGTATGCTTGTACCATATGTAGACGCTCGGGGAGCTCTGTGATGGTTTACGGGAGGCTTACTGTGCCTTTAACGTCTAGCTTATCGACAAGCTCTACGCGTTGTGACTCTAGAATGTGCAAAAGTTGTTTCCTAGCCCATAAACAACAACTATTATGTTGAAGACACAGGAAAATTGATTCAAAACTCCTTTATTTAACAAAAACACGTACACCCAAACAAACAGTAAACTAAGCCGAGAAGAGGTTCTCAGGTTCAATCAAACTAAGACTCACATAATTATAGGCTTATATAAGACTACTAAACCAAGCTAAGTGTTTCTTTTAAAACTAACAGGGACGAAACTTGTGAAAAACATCGTTGTTATTAGAAAAGCTGTTATCGGGACTTGTGCTATAATAAAGGAAATATATTATTTTCATCACACACAAGATGCATGTCCACAATTTGTTAAACGACCCCCCACCCCCTCAAAAATAAAATAAATTAAAAAATAAAAGATATCGACATGCAGTTTCCTGTCTTGTTCAATAATTTGAGTGTCCAATATCTGGAAAGCCGCCAGCACAAAAAAAAAGCAAACAAAACGACGATGTTATTGTAAGGCGTCAAGGTCATAATTTTGTCAGCAATTTTGTACAGATAATGCAATCAATAATACAAACACAGGGATCGCGCTAGCTTTTTAAAAAACGCGTAAGTCATACGCAACAAAACGAAAAAAACGCGTCACGGACCAATATTTTTGTGTACTACGAAAACACGTACAGACACAAAACAAAACACGCACGAAAGACTTAAAGACACTCCTTACCTTTTGGAAGCGCGAGATGGGAGAGCAGCTAATGTCTGTTTCATTATCCGACTAGACATTATCTGGTAATACCCTCGTTACGTTCGTTTGCGATACTTCGATGCAAAAAGAAACGGACTTTAGTTTTGACGCGCAGATTTCATGTGTGTCGTCACTTCTCGAGCCCTATAGTCAGTTTCAGGATCGGGTGATTATTAAGTCAGAGCAAAAGCGCTGCGTGAAGACAAGAAAAAGTTACAATATTTTTGCGTATGGCTTACGCGGCGCGGCGAAAAAAACGCGTCAGCGACTTTTAAAATGCGTCAAATACGCAAAAATCGTGCGTAAACGCGATCCCTGAACAGGAAGGTCTTGTTGCTGATGAACTCAAGCTTACCCCTCACATCTCTCTCTCTCTCTCTCTCTCTCTCTCTCTCTCTCTCTCTCTCTCTCTCTCTCTCTCTCTCTCTCTCTCTCTCTCTTTTTCTCTATTTGGTGGTGAGCTAATCAATTAACAAGCCTGTCATAAATGACAAACACAAAACCCGGTGTAACACGAAATGTTTACTCCAGGAAAAATTTACTCCGGAGTAAAAATTTCGTACGAAATTCTTACTCCGAGTAAATTTTTCGTACGAGAAAAGAACTCCCCAAGGCACGACAAAATTACTCCCTCCACGAAATTTTTACTCCCAATTTTTTTTACTTCCGGTAAAAATCTCGTACGCGAAAATGAGATGCGGTCGAACGAATGTCGCGCTACCCTCCCTCCACCCCTCCCACCACCAAGACTAACAGGGGACAAGGGAGTAAAAATTTCGTACACCTGGCATGGGAAGTTAAATTGCTCGTGTTAGGGTGAAGTAATTTATTCGTTATTTATTCGTCAGGGGAGTAACGTTTTTGTACGAAATGTTTACTCGAAACTCATCTGTCGTGGGGAGTACTTCTTTCGTCAAGGGAGTAACATTTTCGTACAACATTTTTGCTCCGGAGTACAAATCTCATGGGAGTAATTTTCTCGTGTTACACCGGAACCAAAAGAAACCGCTCAATCAGACATTGTAATAGTTCACTTAAACGAAAATCATCAACGCAGTACTTTTTACATTTAGTCAAGTTTTGATTAAATGTTTTAACATACAGGGGGAATCGAGACGAGGGTCGTGGTGTATGTGTGTTTGTGTATGTGTGTATAGATCAGTTACGAGAAAACTATTGGACCGATCTTCATAAAACTTCACATGAGAGTTCCTGGGTATGATATCCCCAGACCATTTGTTCTTTTTCCTGATAAATGTCTTCGATGACGTCATATCCGTCATTTTAGTGAAACTTGAGGCGGCACTGTCACGCCCTCATTTTTGAACCAAATTGGTTGAAATTTTGGTCAAGTAACCTTCGACGACGCCCGAACTTTGGTATTGCATTTCAGCGTGGAGGCTTAAAAATTAATTAATGAGTTGGCTCATTAAAGTTGTCATTAAAATGAAATTGTCGCAAACAGAATTAACAATGATTGCATCCTATTCTTCAACAAGTTCTGAATCTAAAAATATAAGATTAGATATGTTATGTTTACTTTTAAAATGTGATCACAATTAACGAAAATAGGTTAATTAGTACTACGATTAAAATGTAAGAAGTCGATCCAAAAATGGTTTTATCTTATTCTTTATCATTTCCTGATTCCAAAAACACGTAGATATAATATTTTTCATTCAAAACAAGCTCCGAAAGTTAAAAAGAATACAGAAAAGCGCGCTTTCCTTCTTACCGCAGTACGCTATTGCACTATTCTGCCTTGTCAATTTCACTTCGTGTTGCACGAAAAAAATGCCGCGGGGATTGACGAATCTGTACTGTCTCGGTGACAAAAATGCAGTGCGTTCAGTTTCATTCTGTGAGTTGACTAAATGTAGTAATTTCGCCTTACGCGACGTGTTACATTTAGTCAAAACTTGACTAAATGTTTTAACGTAGACGGTGAATCGAGACGAGGATGTGTGTGTGTGTGTGTGTGTGTGTGTGTGTGTGTGTGTGTGTGTGTGTGTGTGTGTGTGTGTGTGTGTGTGTGTGTGTGTGTCTGTGTGTGTGTCTGTGTCTGTGTGTGAGTGTGAGTGTGTGTGTGTTTGTGTTTATGTGTGTGTGTGTGTGTGTGTGTGTGTGTGTGTGTGTGTGTGTGTGTGTGTGTGTGGTGTGTGTGGTGTGTGTGTGTAGAGCGATTCAGAGAAAACTACTAGACCGATCTGCATGAAACTTCCTGGGTATGCTATCCCGGCCAGACGGGTTTTTCCCTTTTTTTTTTATATAAATGCCTTTGATGACGTCATATCCGGCTTTTTGTGAAAGTTGAGGCGGGACTGTCACACTCTCATTTTTGGACTAAATTGATTGACATTTTAGTCGAGTGATCTTCGACGAAGACCGGACGATGGGATTGAATTTCAGCTTGGAAGCTTAAACAATAATGAATGAGTTTGTTCATCAAAAATCTGAAAACTCTAAATTAAAATTTTAGTAATCGATCCAAAACAATACGGAAAGAAATATTTCAAAAGGGAGTCAATTAGTGATATTTCACTAAAAACTGCCACTGTCGGTGTTTATGAATCGGGTCCTAGAAACAAAATAGAAAAACATCTTGAAGTGTACTACTGTTGTTGTACTAGGCTATTAACAGGAGGTTTTGTTGTCAGTGATCGGCAGCAAGGTTTGATGGGAAGTATCCAAAGTATAAGCTGAAAGATCCCATCTTATTCTTTATCATTTCATGTTTTATTTTTGTTCCTTATTTTTCTGTATTTTCATAATCCTTTTTTCTTTTAATCACAATAAGCTTGGTTACGACAGGTATAATTATGAGCAAACGACATCGGCTGAACGGATCAACGTGTCCGTTTGTCTAATTTGCCACATCTATATCGCATCTTCCCCTCGTTTAAAGGATCAATACAGAAAGCCGCTGTACGTCGGCAAACAGAATAAAAGCCGAAAATACACCCTCCTAATACCTCCAACGCGAACATCCTTATTCCACATGGGAGCCCGAGTTAGCAGGTGGAAGTTCTCTTTCGTCCGCTGAAGACACAAGGTCGCAGGAAATTGCAGAAAAAATCGGACACACACGAATGGAAACGAGCCGATTGACGCAACAAAAGTATACCCGGAGTTTTGTTATTCTTCTCTCTTAATTCAGGCATATGGCAGTTGAAAAATCAGTGAACAGCCGGGTCGGGGTGGGAATGAGAGGTAGGGATGTAGGGGGGGCGGGGTTGAAGAAGAAAAGGCACTAGAGAAAGAGAAGGAGCTGAACTGAACTTTATTGGACAAGAATAGAAAGGTTTAAAGAAAAATGTCTTTCCTTCCAACCTGCTCTTACAAAGACAAACTTAAAATGAACAGAAAAAAGTAAAGCACCAGACACCCAACGGGATAACATTCGACAACGGGTTAAGGCTACAATGCACACTTATAAGGTAACGAGTGAAAAGTCAGAGAACAGCACAATTACGATCCAGCGAACAAAAAAACGAACACGCTCACAGATAGGCAAATAAACAAACAAACAATCAATATCAGTGACTAAAAATAATAACATGTCTACAACCAAACTTAAAACGAATTTCAAAACAGGGGAAAGCATCAAGAATGAGTTCAGTCTGTGATATAAAGAACAAGAATTGAACACATCACATACCATCCAAGCCATTGGTAATTGTCCCAGCATGGGTATAAGCATTTGCACACGCATACTACACTCCTCATACATGCCCTACACTGCAGGGCTCCCCATAGTGCGCGTCCCTGCGTCCTATACGTACTAGAAGCCGAAATCACGTACTAGAAATTCATTGAGGGGGTCCCGGGGACGCACTCAACCTATAAAGAGCGGGTCCCAGGACGCCGCACTACATTTCCGTTATCGTGGTGTACCGTAGGAACTATTTTCAGACTTTTGTCGTCATGCAGTCAAGAATAGTGCACAAATACCAATTTCACGCCGGAACGATATGGAAACGTGTGTGTTCCATTTAACAAGGTATAGCTGAAGTGTCTTCTTCGAATATTCTGATAAAAAAAAGACACTTCATATCACACTATTCGTGATAAGAATGCGTTATATGAACATAGGGGGTTTGGGGACCATGGATTCTTAGGACCATCTAAAACTCCGCTTAGAGCATGGACCCTCTGAACATTAAAAGGGGGGTCCCAGGACCCTCTAGGGCGGGCGTCCGTGGGGAGCCCTGCACTGATAATAATGCAATGCAATCATTTTTTCATCTGTTTTTAAAATGTCCATCGTAATTAATGTTTTTAGATTTTTAATGAACCTTTCAGCTTCCGAGTTGAAATGAAATCCCATAGTTCGGACTGAGTGAAGGATTGTTTGACCAATATTTCGATCAATTTGATCGAAAAATGAGGTCCCCACAGTGTGGCCTCTTAAAAAGCGGATATGATATATCATCAAAGATATTTATTGAAAACGTTACCAAAAAAAAACGTGTGGGGATATTAGCTGAAAGAATGCACATGTAAAGTTACATGTGAACAGTCAAGGAGCAGGCATTGCAACCTGCAGATATCCAAACTACATAATGAGTTCTCCCTTCCAGGGGAATTCCCACTGCACTTACCCTTCTTGCGAGGGTGGAGGGAGGAGAAGGGAGGGAGGAGAAGGGAGGAAGGGGGGGAGGAAGGGACTGTCCCAATTTTGTTGCTACCACAAGGCAGTCTGGGGCATACACGATTTGATAGTCCAAACAGTGCTTGCGAAACATAACATACACAGGAAATGACGAGGTCAGGTCGGGCGGCCACGGTCTCATTTACTGTGTTTATATATCCAATTCAAACAGCCAACATTTTGCAAGCACAGACTAGCTATGAAGCAGCGCTTGACTGACCGCTCCTCCTCTTCTTCTACTTTTCATCTCAACGCTAGTTGTTGTTGTTGTTGTTGTTGTTTTTTCAGTAATCGTTCCCCTTTAATATCATCATCATCATCATCATCTCCTCTTCATTTACTCCTTCAGTCACATTCTGGAACACACATACCCTCCAAAACACACACAAACACACACACACACACACACACACACACACACACACACACACACACACACACACACTTGGGCTCGCGGGAAGCCCCAGACAGTGCAGCCATGGTGAACGTGACCAGTTGAGGCAGCGCGCAATTATAGCAACAATAGAATTAGATGACCTTAGGGGTACCACTGACTATGTTTAGTGACAGGAAATTCCGCAGGAATGTGGCGGGGAGTTTTTAAGGGGGAGCATCTTGTATTTTATGACTTTGTTTAATTCTTTATCTCTGTGTGTTTACGCTCACGATAGCAAAAGTTTGAGGATTAAATTGAAAAAAAGAGAAACTTCTAAAGCATGTACGTGTGCTTTGTGTCATGAGTCTCTGAGCTTTAAAACAGCGAGATATTAGCATTCTCTTCAGATTAACATGATGTCTTCAGTTAGGCTATTAACAAACGTCTCATGTCAAAATGTTTTCCTGTAATCAATCACACACACACACACACACACACACACACACACACACACACACACACACACACACACACACACACACACACACACAATCACCTCGTCTCAGTTCCTAGTCTATCTAAAATATTTAGTCAAACATGAAAAAACGGTAAAAATGAAGTGAATGGACCAAGAATAAAATCAATACCTAATATAAAACAACAATAGGGGCATTATTTTCAGCAAGATCAGGCCGGATTTACTGTGGTAAAGGTCACACATTTGCCGTACAATAATGGTCGTTACCGGCAGAGCTAGCAAGGGGAGGAGGAGGGAGTTAATGAGATTGACCCATGAATAAACTCAACATCTGATATATAAACGTAGGACGTTAATGGGTCATTCTCAGAGTCATGGTCCAAAAGCGTGACATTCTCACATAGCCATTGAAAAATAAAGTAGGGTGTAATAAAACTATAAGTGGACAAAAAGCTCAAAGAAACTTGGTTTTCCTTATATGAGGCGGGAAAGTACGTAACCGTCCAAAACCATGTTCGGTCGAGGCATTGACAATTTGACAGACACGTAAGTTAAACTGCAAGTCTCACGCTCAATAACCAACCATTTCTACTGTTGTGAGCATTTCTGGTTCCAGGCTCATGACAGGATGAAATTGTGTTCAAGTAGGGGTTTGTTTTTTTAAATAGTGTCCATTATTTAATTAAATGCAAAAACGTCTTGCTCGGTCGAAGCCAAAATGTGTGACACCAAGACCTCCTCTGAGATTCATGTTGCAATTACCGGCAAACTAAACTATATATTTAGTAACAAAAGCTGTGTTTGTGTAGCAGTAATGTGTACAAATAAAGTGTCCCTGCAAGGTAGATCCAACACATTGTTATTGTGTGCCCATGAGTGGTTATCTGTGCCGGATAATTCGTGACACGGTGCCTTGACCGAACAGCATTTTGGGCCCGGTCAAATTACTGCGTAAACAACGAAAAAAAAATTAAACGGATATTGTGGTCAAGGGACAAGAGTGGTTGTAGCATTTTTGTATTTCCGGCGGCTTACCAGCAACATGCACATAATCTATTTGCACCTGTACACTTTGTTTGCACTTTTCACTCTTAGTTTACTGGAGATAAACGTCTGTTTTTCGTCAAGAGAGGAATGTCACAAAATGGCGGCTTTCAATCAGCCGATTTTTAGCAAACTAAAATGTCAAACAAATTTGCAATGGAAAAGTAGTCAAATTTGGGTTAAAAACATATAAATGTACTCCTTGAGACACAATACAGATTCAGCATGTAGTTGATTTGATGAAAAATGATGGTTGTAAACATTTCATGAAGTAGGTCACCCCCCTCTGGGACAGTAATCTGAGAATGACCCTAATATGAGTTATTTCTAATATGCTGACTGTTAGCAAATGTTATTACCAATTCAGTGCCCCATATGGCTTTTTGACCAATCAGGACGGATTCTAGGTGACCCTCTAAATGTTATAACGTTCACGCAGGGACCCTTTTTGTATATCACGCTAAAAATTAACAAGACAAAGTAAAAATGTAATTCAACAATATCAGCGTGATTTATTCTAAAGAATGACACTTCAAATGCTGTCAGGTAATACTCTCTTTATCTAAAAAAAAATACCGAAAAGCGAGTTTTGTCGGTGGGTGCGTAACGGAACAGCAAGGCACCGCCCATCGTCTGAGTGTGCAATGCCGACCGCTCACTTGAAATATAAATGATCAAAGTTCGGAAAAATCAAGTGAAATTGCGTCACTCGCTTTACATCAAATGTATCTTTACGTCATTTCCCATCCGTCTGGAGTCGGTTCTAAATCTGTCGCTCTCTGTTCAACGAGAAAAAGCGAATCAACCGAAACGCATGTTCAACATGGTTTATCTTGTGAGATTGTTGTGTGTCAAAAGCATTTGAGCTGTGAATATTCATCACGTCAGGTGTGTTACTCTGATTGGCTGACTCAGGTCACGAGAATTCTTTGACTGACAGGCATAATCAGGTAGAAGCGCTCAAGTTCCCATTGCAGCTATTCTGTCAAATTCGCGGGGTTGCTTCGAAATTTCTTTTTGTCGAATTAAACGGTAATAAAACCGTTATTTCTAATATGCTGATTGTTAGCAAATGATAACAGACATGTCTCACAAACGATATCAGCATTCGCCTAAAAGGCTCATGCTTGATATCTTTTTTCTCGACATGTCTTGTTATCATTTGCTAACAGTCAGCATATTAGAAATAACTCATAATAACGGACATGTCGAGAAAATGGATATCAGCATGAGCCGGTGACGTAAAAGCTTCACACACTAATATGCTGACTGATATATTAGTTAAAAGGTGAATGAGTCTAAAACTAACACAATCGGCTATCTAATATGCAACATAATAGCGACGACGATGGCGACATAAACAAAATTATGTGGGCGAAATTAGGAATCATCGTGACGAAAGTTACCGCATGTGTGCGTGAAAACATGCACTCATTACAAGTTTTAAGTGGGAGATGACATAAGGGACAAGAGTGGTTGTAGCATTTTTGTACTTCCGGCGGCTTACGAACAACAACATTAAAAAAATTAAACTGTTAAACATTATCAGGGAAAGTATATGGATTACCGGGATGCTTCACTGATAATTGTATTTGTCTCAAGACATTTTAACTAAGTGGTTTTGACACAAGTATGCCGTTACATTTGTGTGTGTGTATTGGTACTTGTCTCGAGAACACAGCTAAGGGGTTTATGCTAGGCTGATTCAGCATCGATCCGAGTTATTCTCTGATTTGTTCTCGGCCTACTCTAAAAACTATTCAGCATGAACAAAAAAAACTGTCCCTATCTGGCCACTGCTGCCACCTCAGTGGGACGTTGAATCCGAAGTTCATCACCGAAGAAGGGGAGGGGGGAGAGAGGACCGGAGAGAGAGTTAGGGTCGGTATGGCCGGGAGGAGGGGGGATATATGTAGAGAGACGAAAAGGAGCAACACGAAGAGTAGTACAGCAGAAAAAGAAGAAAAAAAATTCCCGCAGTAAAACTTGACAACTGCTATTGAGTGCAAATCAAACTACAGTAATTCAGTTATCGCCGAGAAAATTCCAAAAACCAAACACACATCAAACAAGAGGCGAAGCCTTCAAGGCTCACGTAAGAAATCGACAAACAGTAACACAAACTCAATCACTCCGTCACACATACACACACACAGTAAGCATAGGTGACACGGTGCAAGAGTGCGAGACACTAGATCTAGATCTGTCTGTCTGTAGCCTACTTACGGGGACACGACTGCCAGATGGCCAGATCGACACTGCGCTTTCAACAGCGCTTCCTCGCGCAGACACTGGAAACACGCTGTGCAGATTAACCTGTAGGAAATCTCCTTTGGTATCTTCTTTATCTATTTTTCTGGAGCTACGAAACCGAACAATGTGAAATCGTCTTCTCCGAATCGGCGAACTGCAGCTCGGTGATCAAACTGTATCTATACCACAATCCTTCACGCGATCTGACCTAACCTTGACCCCTGACCTGGTCTACATACCACACACGACACAAACCAGTCAGCTGTTTTTACCCCCCCAAAACCCCCCACCACCCGTTTTCTTTGGATACACACTTTAACTACATACGTGCCGACAAAATGTTGATCATTGCTTCAATACTTTGAAGCTGTTGCTTGAATAATAACCAGGTAAAATTAGTATTTCGGTGTTCAGTCAAATGTTAAAGTTTCTACCACAGACATACATCCATACGCACGCACGCACGCACAGACAGAGAAAAGTTAGCATCGCATAGGCTACACTTACGTGAGCCAAAAAGGGATTACATCGTTCGGTTCAGAAACCCCTACAAAAGACTGACAGGGAGAGAGAGAGAGAGAGAGAGAGAGAGATTGAGTGCGACGAAGACCAGGAGGGGGGTGTTGCACGAGGAGATACGACTGCAGAACGGCTTTAAAGGGGGAGGGAGGTGTGGTGGGAGGGGGTCACTGTCGATTTTGAAGTGATCGAAGCTTCCGCCCGTTGTTCAGTTGTGCCGGAGGTGGCGAAGACGAGGGAATAGAAAACACGGAACCGCTAACAAGAAGCGCGCACACACTCCCCGACTCCTTGCCTCTCTCAACCAGGAGGAAATCAACGTCAACACGCCTTCAACGTCGAAACAACGCCGCCAGCAATTATCACGTGCAAGGGAAGCAGGGTAACAGGGACAGTCAGGCCCGGAGGAGAAGGTGAATGAGAAAGGGGGGGGGGGGGGGGGAGAGAGAGAACAGTTGCAGAACAGATTTCTCTTGAAAATGGTGTCAATCAGTTCTTGCGAGAGTATAGGCCCTCGAGTAACTGAGTTGGTTTTTATGAGTGGTATTGTCTGCGCGTTTGCAAGTGGATGCATGCGAAAACACACACACATGCACGCACGCACGGACACACACACACACACATGTACGCGTACATACGTGCTACTTGAACTTAAAAAAGATCCGAGAGATTAGTAAAAAGTTAAAACCACTTATACAAGTAGTGACTTGGACTACATAATTATGTGCTGACAAAAGCTCGCGCTCCTCTCTATCGTGCAGGCTGATAAGAATAAATTCAAAACGCTCCTCCAGGAAACACTACGCTATGGGTCGTCTAATCAACTTTTGACGAGAAACACAACGGGCGTGGTCAGTTCGCTTCTCAGAACATCACAGTTGGAAAGATCACGCTTTTAAATAAGCGAAGAAAACACAGTGCTACTAATACTCCTTGTACATTTGTACTTATCTGTTCTTAAAAGCATCACATGTGGTGCTCAAGGCATGCCGGTTTCTGAAAGCCGTTAAAGGCAACAGAGCTATACTGGGCAGCTCAGTAATACAGATATATATCTGACAGCGCATAGAAAAAAGGAGCAAATCGGTGCTTTTTAATTCTCTATTTACAAAACGAGGTGTTGGTGTTATGAACTCGTGCAAGACAGGCGCAGTGGCCCATCAGTGGATAAGACTTCGAATCGGAAGGTCAAGACCAAGTGCGCACAGAAAAGATCCTGTAATCCATGTCAGAGTTCGGTGGGTTATAGAAACACGAAAATACCCCGAAATCGGCGTATACTGCCTGAATGGCGGGGTAAAAGCAAAAACATGAGTGAACGTGGGAGTTTCAGCCCATGAACGAAGAAAAAGAAGAAGAACTAGTGCAAAAACTAAATTCATTTTATCTTCTTTTTTTTCTCCCTTGTTTCCTCTTTCATAAACACCCTTGCTAGCCTAACCTCTGAAGAGGAGCAAACATCTGGGAGAGTGTGACTGTTAGCAGAAAGCTCGAGCTGTTCCAATGTCTTCAATCTGTTCATCATGGATTGAGGCAAAAAACAAAAACAAAATTAAACAAAACATATACGATCCAACAAATAACACCATTAATCTCCTTAAAAGTTTAACAGCAGCTGATACTGTGCCTCTGAAACTTGTTAACTATACATGCAGTAAAGTCTCACAAATTTCGAATGGGCAAAAATATCAAGCAGACACACTGAACACTAAGCATCTGTTGAGCCAAGATAGAACAAAATTGCAAAGAAAAAAAGAAGAAAAAAAGCTAAGAATATCACATACTCACAAATTATAGTATTCATCTCCCTAAAACCACAACAGCTAATCCACTACCTAATAAATCTCATAGCAAAAATCCGCCTAGTGTAACTAGAATGCGCCACAAACCGTGAACGCAAACCGGAACAAAATAAAAACTGCAGAAGAAGGGCTGATCGATAAACTGTCATTTAAAAATGAAGAAAAAAAGCAAAAACCGCAAAACTAATATCCTGCAATTCCTATTTAAATGAATTCAGAGTAGGAGCAGAAGGAGCAATTCTGTTTTCATTAGTGGCTTTTGCTTCCATTTCTTCCAATTAGTTGTCATTCCTTTTTTCTCTTCATACTAATGCAAAGTGGGTATGTCCACCCATTAAATGCACATTGAAGCAGCTTGCATTTAGTATCTTAGTGTGTAGTATCTGTGTGTGTGTGTGTGTGTGTGTGTGTGTGTGTGTGTGTGTGTGTATGTGTGTGTGTGTGTGAGAGAGAGTGTGTCTGTGTGTGTGTGTGGATGTGTGTGGATGTGTGTGTGTGTGTGTGTGTGGATGTGTGTGTGTGTGTGTGTGTACGTACCAAATAATTTGCTGTTAAGACCTAACATGAATTACAGTATCTTTCTGTTATTTCCAAAAATAACACAACTAAATCCAATAAAATCTGAGTTAAATTAGACAATGACAAGATTTAACAAAAACTTCTCCCTCAAAGACATGAAACAGGTGCATTTGATCTGCATATAAAAATAACAACGTTCCAGGCCTGCCAGTGAGAATGATGATGATAATGGAATAAACCAATTTTCAAACAATATACAAGATTTTAAAGTTGAGTGACATTCTAAAAAGCAAATGATGGTTGGTTTCAATAAATACTTAAAAAATACAACTACTGGTAATTGAAATAAATTGTTAAAGGCCCAGTCTGCCTCAAATGGTTTACAGAACGATTTAAATCTTCTCACAAAAAAAGCAGTTCTAACCTTATGGAACACACTTGCAATAGCATTTAACAGTATTAAATGAAACAGTTCGTTTGAATGGCTATTTAGCTTGCGTAAACCACACACAAGATTTCGTGGTTTATTTTACCCCTGAGCCATCGTGAACCTGTGTCACACATTTTCCTTTTTTTCACAATTTTGTTGTCAGTTTGTGATTTCAATGCGACTCGCTATATCTGCAATAGCATGTAATTGTGTACCTCTGAATCTAAAATGCAACAAATGACTGCGAGTCATACGAACTTATTGGCGGCGGTTGGCTTCAGAAGCAAGCGATATGCAGAACATTTCTCTGCTCGCGGAAACACGACCTTTGCGTGACCTGCTTCCAGCTCCCTTCTCAAACTTTCAAAGCTTCGAGTTGTACTGATCTTGTCTCAATGAAAAAAAAATATCTTGTATAATTTAAGAATGTTTGTGTTACAAGCTGTCAATTTATTATTTAGATTTTAAAAGTTAGATCTAGCGCCAAAACGAGGCGTCCAATTGTGCTACATGTACTAGACAATCCGGCTGGCCACGCAAAATAAATTCTTTGAAAAATGCTCGCTATTACGGAGGGCACCTAGGATGTTCTCAAGCGGTGAGTGTTTAAACGAAAGGGTGTTTGTACTGTGTGCAAAAGCCTGACTGACCAGAAACTGATGGTTTACGTGAAGCTGTGTGTGCCTTTAACAACAGCATACAGGATACAGAAATAGGATGCACAAATAAACAGAAATATTGACAGAGAAACAGGACAACAAACAGCACCAACAATCCCTGCAAACAGCACAAGTAAAGTAAAAACAGTTTTGGAGAAAAAAATGTCATGTTGTACACAGACATAAACCCAAATATTACAAAGAGAATGACAAAAGAAATTGTGAGACAAATACACATAGACAGGTCACACACAGACACATGCGTACACACAAATATCCAGACACTCCCAAACGAACACACACAAAGACCCCATACATTTAGAAAAGAACCACTCTTCACGCATACCTGATTGATTATGTTCACAGCTAAAGATCTGTTCAGGCTTTCACATGGAATAAATGCAAGCTTTCACTGGGACAAATACCAGGAATCAAAAGCATTTTTGCATTGTGAGCAAAGTGGGAATTGTTTGGTGAACTGATTTAGACTAGTTGAAGGGTGCTTTTATCTTAAAGGCACAGTAAGCCTCCCATAAACCATCACAGATACTGTCAGGCTTTTACACACAGTACAAACACCCTTCCATTTGAACGCTCACCAAACGGGAACATCCTAGGAGCCCTACGTAAAGAGCGAGCAATTTTTAAAGAATTAATTTTGCGCCGATTGCTCAGAGACAATCGGACCGTGGTGCGTTTTGGCGCTAGACCTAACTTTTAAAATCTAAATAATAAATTGACAGCTTGTTACACAAGAATTCTTTTTTCATCAAGACAAGATCAGTACAATTCGAAGTTTTGAAAGTATGAAAAAAGAAAAGCCCGGAAGCAGGATCACGCAAGGTCGTGGTTCTCATAGCAGACCACGGTTTAGAGGCATCGCCAGTTCCTCTGAACAGTCAAAAGCCATCGCTAGAGTTCTTGTGAACCACAGCCGTTTGTTTCGTGCATAGTGAGAGGTACATAATAACGTGCTATTGCAGATAAGCTCACATCGAGTCGCATTCAAATTACTAACTGACGACTACATTGTGAAAAAGGGAAACTGGATCACACGGGTTTACGATGGCTCAGGGGTAAGATAAACCACGCAAAAATAACTTCTTTGAAAATTGCTCGCTCTTTACGGAGGGCACCTAGGATGTTCCCGTTTGGTGAGCGTTCAAATGGAAGGGTGTTTGTACTGTGTGTAAAAGCCTGACAGTATCTGTGATGGTTTACGGGAGGCTTACTGTGCCTTTAATTCTTTCTTAGCCTGAACAGATCTGTGGTGATGAACATAATCTGCCGCAAGAAAAGGACTGTAGCTTTAACTATTCATAAAAGGCAGACCTACCTTGCAATGGACGCCCCAAACACTGTGCGGATGTTGTCAGTCTGTGTAGAGTTGGGTGGAGTTCTAACGTCCGCCATACTCTCCCCTTGCTGAAATAAGAGATGCAGAAATAGAGAAAGAGAGAGAGAAAGGTAAACAAACCACACTTATAAAATGCTGCCCAGGCAAACCAGAGTAGCAGTGAGGAGTTTCAAGCAAATAGTCATGCTGAGGAGCCAGGGTGCACAAAGCCAAAGTGGGTGCCACTGATTGGTTGAAATCACCACAAATCTCATTGTCCACCAATCAGACCCCACGCCTGGCTCCCACCCACTTGGGCTTTGTACACCTCAGCCCAGGAGTCCGCATTGGGCAATGTCCTTTGTGAGGGTCTGGAGACTTTCATTAAGTTAAATGTAATTTATCAATCTAACCTCAGAGCCTAATTTTTTTTTTTTTTTTTTTCACCCGACGTGCACTTAGCTACTATTTTTCTAATAAGCAACTCAGTTGTTGTTGCCCTTTTTTTTTGTGTGTGCTTGTTCTTTTTTGTTGTATTTTTTTAATTTCGCTTTCGTGCACATCCACCACAAAACAAAATTCATTGCACTAAAATCTGTTCTTCTTCTGCGTTTATGGGCTGAAACTTCCATGTACATTCGCGTTGTTGCACGATTATTTGTTTACGTGTATGACCATTTTTACCCCGCCATTTAGGCAGCCATACGCCACTTTCGGGGATGCACGATGCTTAGTATTTTCGTGTTTCTTCTTCTTCTTCTTCTTCTTCGTTCATGGGCTTAGACTCCCACGTTCACTCATGTTTTCAGCACGAGTGGATTTTTACGTGTATGACCGTTTTTACCCCGCCATTCAGGCAGCCATACGCCGATTTCGGGGGAGGCATGCTGGGTATTTTCGTGTTTCTATAACCCACCGAACTCTGACATGGATTACAGGATCTTTTTCGTGCGCACTTGGTCTTGTGCTTGCGTGTACACACGAAGGGGGTTAAGACACTAGCAGGTCTGTACATAAGTTGACCTGGGAGATCGGAAAAATCTCCACTCTTAACCCACCAGGCGGCAGCGACCGGGATTCGAACTCACGACCTCCCGATTAGGAGGCCGACGTCTTACCACCACGCCACTGCGCCCGTCGCATTTTCGTGTTCCTATCCCCCACCAATCTCTGACACGGATAACAAAATCTTTTCCAAGCTCACGTGTGCTTGCGTGTACATACAAAGGGGGATAAGGCACTACCAGGTCTGCACATACATTGATCTGGGAAATCAGAAAAATCTCCACCCTTAAACTACACGCAGCCGGGATTTGAACCCACGATCTTCCGCTTGGGAGGCCGGCATCTTATCCACAAGGCAACTGCGCCCGTCAAAATCTGTTCCAAATATCATGCCTGTCTATGATGTTAACATGTCTGTGTAAAAGAAAGACACTGGACAGAAAGAAGAATTTATGTGTCTATCATTGATCTGTTTTCTGTTTGTTTTGTTTGTTGCTTGATGTGATACATCTGGAGGCAAATGTTGGCACCACACATAAACAGAGACATAGATAGAAGAGATGCGAAGCGCTGTCTTCCCGCTCGCGTTATCTTCGCCTACGGCAGGGGCAAGTAATCCTCCCACTGGCGCCAAGCTGGCAATTGTTGTGTTTTTAAAGAATTATAACTGTTTCATATAAAATCATAGATAATAAAACATGCAAACTGTTAATTATTTGCACTCAAGAGAAACAGAAAATCACAAGAAGAAGATTATTGCATCATTTGGTGATTAGAAGATGAATCCTAAAGTAAGCAATTTCGCTCATTTCTCCTTAAAAACTTTTTATCCACACGCCAGTGTAAGTGCGAGAACCACTTGAGTGAGACTTAAAAGCATCACATTTAATTACAGCGCGTCAAAAATTATACAAACAGATTAATGTATACACCAGTAATGCATTTGCCAGTTAAGGGAAAGTAACGTTGCGCACAAAAGAAAATATTAGCTCCCAAACATTGCCTCCACGCACAATGTAAGGCATGGACTTAGAACAATGGCCGCAAGAACCGAGGGAACCGTGTTTTTGACTCACTTGGGGAACCCAATCCTCTCAAATGCGTTCGTGTGCACACTATTGAAGCTACAGAATATGAATCAAGTTTACTTATCACTGATATCTCTCGTCTGAAGCTGGATATATCCAAAGAAATATGACAGAAAAGCACTTCAAATCGGTGTCAGAGAGCAAGCGAACAACAACGTAGTACGGGATGATGGCTGACAATCGCGCGAGGTCACGCTGACCGAGCGCGGTACCCCAAGAGTTCACGCGAGCGGCCTCGCTTCGCATCTCTTCAATGTATGTCTCTGACATAAATAATAAAGTTGCATGCATGCTCTTATTCATTTTCTTTTGCCATTCCCATTTGTATGCATATGTGATCATTATACACACATTGCTTGTGTCTGTATATATACTAGCTTATAGGCTTGAGTTTAATATGTCAAGATGGGTGCACGTGTAACCTAGTGGTTAGGATGTCAGCCTTCCTTGTAGATGGTTCGGAGTTTGAATCCCGGCTTCGCCTGATGGGCTAAGGTGGAAAATGTTGCGATCTCCCAATTCTCAATTCACGTGCAGACCTGCCAGTACCTGATCTCACTTTGACTGCAAGCCTACAAGGCAGGGTAAAAACGGTCATACACGTAAAAACCATCTGAGTTTCAGCCCATGAATGAAGAAAAAGAGACGCCTGGGTGCCTAAATGGCAGGGGTGTGTGTGTGGGGAGGGGGTGTGTGTGTGAAGGGGATGGCCATACACATAAAAGCTCATTCATGTCTATGATTTTATATATGGAAGTTGCAGCCCACGAACGCAGCAGATTAGGCAAAACAAGAAGAAGAAGATTTTGATGAGACCAGACAGAAATAAAAATTGGAATCGACTGCAAAAGATAATGTATTCTTGTCACCAACGGCTTACCTTTTTCAGAGTGAACCCAACTTTGGCATTGTGAATGGCATATCTGAAATCAGAACCAACCAGAAAACGGATCTAAAAGTTAAAAAACAAAAGATATCTGTACTCACCGATACAAAAACAGCACAAGACAGTACGAATTTTCGCTTATGTAAGCTTCATCAGGAACAAACAAACACAAAAGGCAACAAAAAGCAGACGCAACACGGAACGAACAAGGCCCTAAAAGTTTTGACATGGTTCTAGCACATGTGGATTTTCACAGAATGCAAGATAGCCACAAAGCCCTGTAGGCGACAAGCATAAATAAGGGAGGCAACTTCTGCCTTATGTATTCAGTAAACTGTAAACACCATAACCACCCTTTCAGGAACGCCAACAATCTAAGAAAAGCAGGTTTTAAATTGGGTGAGTCTTAAAATCAAGGACTCTCATAAGAGGGGTAACTGTGCATGTCATTTACACCCAGCACTAAAATAATAATTAATTATACCATTTAAGAAACTGTAATTCAAACTGTACCTGCTGACCACCTCTACAATTCTGGCGTGTTCTTCAGCAGGACTGCGGAGGGCCTTGCGGCGAGTCGATACGTTGTAGAACAGGTCTTCAACCTACACACAGATTTGTATATTCTGATCTAAGTGATTGCAGGTTGTACGGACAAGTTTAAGCACTGAAAAGATTCTTGTAGTGATCGAACTAGAACAACAGCTAGGTCCTCAAAAAACCCAAATACATGTACAAAATACATGAGATACAAATCAACAAAAACACACACATGTGTACATGCTAGGGCACAAACATAAACATATGATATGGCACACACATACAAATGCAAACATATTTATGAATGTAATAGTCACTCACTCACACATACACATACACACACACACACACTCAGACACTAATCAAAAATAGCATGTGGTAAGAAAACATATACAACAGACGCACTTCAATGGTAATAATGTGAGAGTTTACAATACATAGCTGATTACTAAAAAAAATGTTACATCTTTTGTCTCAAAGACAAATAAAGGAAGGATCAGAAAACAGGAATCCTTAATGGGACATTTAATTGTTAAAACTAAACACTCATAATAGAACCCTTTAATCTTTAAAGTAAACAAACAACATACACAACAGATATAACAATAATGCAAAGATGTTTCAGGTTTCTTCCAGAGAAAGGAGGAGGGTACCGTACTTTCCGGGTGACAAGGCGCTTCGTTATCTAAGACGCACCCCCTTCTTTTTAAAAAACATGGTAATCCAGTCACCAATTGGACGCAGGGGGCCGATAGGGCGCACCAAAATGACCCAGTTTTTGCCATGAAAGGTGGTTCCCCTGTCATATATGAGAGAGGAAACACTTCCTGCACCGGGGACAGTAACCGGTCAGTGACCGACTTTAACTGAGTGAAAATATGTGTGCTCTGTGTGTGCGGCCAGATCAAAGGCATTGTGATAGCTGGGTGGCCTTGTTAAAAGACACGACCTTCTTCCCAGGTGTCAATGACCCAGTTTTTGCCATGAGAGGTGGTTCCCCTGTCATATCTGAGAGAGGAAACACTTCCTGCATCGGGGCCAGTGACCGGTCAGTGACCGAGTTTAACAGAGTGGAAATCTGTGTGTGCATGCGGCCAGATCAAAGGCAGGGCAGTACGTACTAGTAGCTGAAACATGCATTATCACAAGTTGTTTGACTGGTACTCAAGCGGTCTCTTTGATTTTTTTCGTATTTCATACACGGATTAGGCGCTTCGTTATACAAGACGCAGGGGTCGAACTCGAGGAAAAATGTCGCGCCTTATGACCCGGAAAATACGGTAACCTAAATTCACTTCGCCAAATGCATGTACAAGTATTTTATTCGAACTCACCGAGATCTGTGTTCCAACATTGCCTGCACAAGGTTTCACTGCTTCCTTGAGCTTGCCATCACTGAACTGACCCCTGAAAACAAGAATAAAACACAATCACCAACAAAGATTTACAGCTACAGGTGGCCTTTTATTACAATAAACATTTTCGGTAAATAACTCTGTCAGGATTATTAAGCGGTGTGGTAGAGGAAGAGCTAGCCTTTTAAGAGGCCGTTGCCCCCCCCCCCCCCCCCCCCATTCTTTTATTTTGCAACAAGTTCATTAAACTCTCCAACAGATAAGTGCAATATTGAATCATGTTATCTTGCATCAAATTTAAAAATCACTCCAACGGTTTACGTTACACTGAGTTTGCTTTTGCTCAGAAATGACAAGCAAATCAGAAACTTTCTTGTCACAGTCACGGGAATAGAAAATGTCTTTTCCACACTATCGCAATAGACAGGCAGAAACATTATTGCCAAATAAATGCCCAAATCTTGACTACAAATGTAGTCAGCTATGACTACTTGTATTTATAGGACAGGATAAGGATACGTACGAGAATACTGGAATGATTTTATATAGTCCTGTGAGGTTACCCTCATGGAAATTCAGGCTGCTTTCCCACTGTGGAAAGCGAGCTGCCATATAGTAAGATGCGTATATTCATGTTTCAAAGCCCTGAGACATTCATTGTGAACCTGGGTTCTTTATCATGCGCATGCGTGCACACAGGGGTGTTCAGACACCAAGGACAGTCTGCACAAAGTTGACTCGGGGAAATAAATACCTCGCCAAACATGGGGATCGAACTCACACCAATAGTGACAACTGGTTTTGAAGCCAGCGCTGCTACCGATTAAGATATTTCCCCGCCCTGACTCACCTGAAAGCGCATTTGCCCTGTGGCGTACGACTGGTGATGGTGACGTGAGCCACATGGCTGATACTTGCGAGCGCTTCACCGCGAAACCCGTACGTTGAGATGCTCTGCAGATCTTCAAACTTCTGCAGCTTGCTGGTTGTGAACCTCTCACACACTATTCCAAAGTCTTCTTTCTGAAAACAACAAATTGAACAAAATTGGTCTTTTTGATTTGAATACATTTTAGGTCCTTATACTGTTCTAGTATTTATAAGTGATACACAGGTAATTTTTTTTGATGATGCTATCATAAAAGACTAGTTTCACTTTTACAACTGCATATTCACAAGAATCACATGCAAATGCAATTACAGTCACATCTGCACAATACAAATGTATGCATCATAATTATTGTGAGACAATACTCCTACAAAATGAGTTTAGTTTCATAAAGAACTCTTCACGGAACATTAAAAACTATTGCACAGAACTCCCTAATACTGAGTTACACACATGCATGTATGCACTAGAAATGATATATTATATATTTTACAAGTTATAAACCCTCAACAATTCACATTTTCTAGGAGAAATATTTTCAAAGCAACCAAAACAAAACAAGCTAAGCAAACCAGGCAAGCCACATAGTGCACAGTAACTTCTATTTGTAGACCCTTTTCAACAAACAAAACAGTCAGTAAGTTTGTTCAAAAAGCACCTCATTACATTTACATGTGATATGCTGTAGATCATATATATAGTTTGAACTCATCCTTTGTAAACTTTGGTTAGGAGTCCAAAGGTGTACTTTAAAAAAAATCAGACTGAAGGTGCTTACTACTACCTTCTGAATCATAGTGTATGTCATTGGGGACCCTTATTCATAATGTTTTATTCCAGTATTCGGTGCACAGAAACACATACTCTTATTCCTGTGCCATTGTCCTGGATCTGCAGAAGTTTCAGTCCACCCTGTCGCACTGTGACTTGAATATTAGTTGACTGAGCATCCAGGCTGCAAAGAGAAGGACATTACATGGATTAAATACATATGCATAGACACGTCACAGCTACAGCTAATCACTGTATACAAGAAATGAATGTGCATGAACACAGAGAGCACCCTGTTTTCCGTTCTTCGTGCACAATGTGGAACTTATCTGTTTGTCACTCATTAACACTCACACGCTTGCTACACAAATGTAAAAAAAAATGCTTACCAGTTTTCCATCATTTCCTTCAGTGCATTTGCCGGACGCTGGATGACCTCTCCTGCAGCTATCCTGTTGACCACCACCTCGTCCAGTCTCTGAATCACACCTGTACATGTCTTCGTCTGCTCCCCCATCTTGATTCTTGAACCTTCGCTTCGGGCTGTGGTCTGAGATGCTTAACATGTGTCTGTCTGAAACAATGACGTACATTAAGCGTGTACTAAAAATAGTTCACTGGAGTCATGTAATGTCATAACAGAAACAATTAAATGACTGCGAGAGGTCCAGGAACTTGAAACTGAAAGCAACCCGCAGAAACTAGAAACATGCAAGACATTTACAAGTTAAAATCTCCTCATTATGAACTGGTGACTGAGATGACCTGAACAAATTCCAAAATTATGATTTTGCTAAATCATCCAATATAATGGAAGGGCGCTGGTTCTGAGGCTTAGTTCTCGAGATAGGTGTGACCACATGACGTCATTTATACTTTCGTCATCGAAGATCTTTCGTATTTCAATCAGTGTTATTTCCCACTTCTGTGTTCTGAGGTCGTTTTGACTGATTTGACAAGTTGAGTAAACAAATGACATTTTATTTTTGCGAAGCAACTGAATATGACAAGAAAAGAAAGCGTGCAGAAGTATGTTTGGGTCCTGCCAGAATTTATGACAAACGATTTCTCCCTTGGAAGAAAATGAAGATGTCTGCTTTTTGTCTGCTTTGAAGGTAGGGAAATTTTACAGCACACACGGTAAATTGCAAGCCGTAATAGACAAGAATGTTGTTATTCTTCTTTCTTCGAAGAACCGTAGATTTGTTCTTGGCCATATTTTCGAGCTGTGCATTGTTATAGTAGTAGTAGTAGTAGTAGTATGTAGGGGCGGCTATATTTGTTAGCCGAAGGCCGCGAGGCCTTATTGGTGCCCCTTCTTTGTCAGATACTTTGCATGCCTAAATCCCTATTCTTTCAATGCTTTCAATCAAAGTCATAAAAAAGGTTAAGAAATTTTGGGGAATTGTCCAAGAAGTTTTTGAAGGCATCTACTGTGGGTGCGAATTTTATGTTAGTGGGTAGTGCATTCCAATTGTTAGCAACTCTATGAGAAAACGAAAACTTGCGCTTGTTAGTCTTCCAGTGTTGAACAAAGATTTTTCCCTGGCTGTTTCTGGTGTTGTCTGTCTGCTTGAATGTGAATATTTTGTGCATGTCAATATCATCCACCCCATTTATAATTCTATATGTTTGTATTAGGTCACCCCTTGTCCTCCTTCCCTTCAGAGAGTGGAGGTCTAAGTATTTGAGTCTGTCCGCGTAAGACTTATCACGGCACTCCTTTAGAATTTTAGTTGCTCGACGCTGCACCCTCTCAATTGTCTGAGACTGTCTCTTGAGGAATGGACTCCACACCACATTTGCATATTCCACCAGTGGTCTCACAAAGGCTTTGTATAGCTTTAAGAAGGTGTCCTTGTCAAGAAATGAGAACGCTCGTTTGATAATGCCAATCCTCTGATTAGCTTTTGACACAACTCCTCGAATATGCGGGTCGAATGACAAATTGCTGTCGAAAACAACACCGATGTCCTTTTCTTCATCACATTCATTTATTTTTTCAATAGCATCATTGACAGTCATCACGTTGTCATATTTGGGATTCTTTTTACCAGAATGCAGAACATTGCACTTTGAAACATTAAAAAATAATTTCCATTTATTTGTCCAATCCTGAAGTAAGTGTATATTATGGGAAAAACACGTTTGAACGCAAATTCGCAAAGATATTGTGATCATTTGCTCCGGAACTGCAACATCGATTTGCCGTAACAAAAAATGTCTGGCTCAATATGCGGGAACAGTCTGGTAGTGTCATATTTTATAAATGGATTTGGAAGAATTGCTCATAATTCACATAGCACTCCGGCCCTGTTCTTTTTTTCGTCACACCCAAAACCATTATTTGTTTTGGGCGGCGCAGCATTAACACTAACTCTTAATTTCCATTCGATCTTACATCGTACAGTGCAATACAAACATGTCTCGGCTTACCATCGACAAAACAGACTGGCGTGCTTGACTCCCGCCATGCTTTTCTGACCATTTTGCTCTTCAATTCAGAAGAGTAAATGGAGTTATTTACCTTGTGCAATCAATAACTGTAAAACTGGGATAGACTCCACATAGGTACTTGGTATTTCTGGTGTAATGCATTATTCGGCAGAGAAAATTGCTTCACGTTATTAAATGGAACAATATTGTTAATCGTGGATGGTAGTTTTCTCAGATAAGAGTCTGTAAAGTTGTCTACCTTGTTCGACTGTGGAAACCCAAACCATTCTAATGTAGGCTAACCGAGACGGAAGTTGCTATCCAAAACCAAACACGCTTTCACTAACAACATGCCACTGAAGCGTGAAATTTTCCGCAGTGCCCATGTAAGCTACCTAGTGCCGCAATCAGTGGCCTTTGATCTGTTAGAAGGTCTCCTCCAATCAGGGTAAGTGTGGCTTGATTTTCCCCCCACATTATCTCAGTATTTTTGTAGTGCGCTTCTGCATCACTATCAGTGTATGGATTTGTTTCTGTTTTGATTGATATTGACATGAAAAAGACACGTTCGTGAAGAGAAGGGCATTCGCAGCAGTTATTATTCAGACTCCCTTGACAATCATTATCACTACAGACTTCAGACAAGGGTCGTTGAAATAACTGAATGATGTTGTTTTAGCTAATGCAAATTATGTTAGCTTGTTCATTTTCACATGAGAAACTTCAGTAAGTCTACGAGCAAGATTTACATAGGTTTGGTAATTTACCAACATATACCAAGAGCATCTGTCTGTCTGATACTAGTGATAGTCTGCAGGGGGTAGGGGTGTGATGGGTTAAGAATGGTGCATGCTAGGTGCAACCTCAAAAAATCTGGCACTTGCAGCTGCATGGGAACAGAAATTGTGGGGGGGGGGGGGGCTGGCGGTAGATGGGGGGGGGGTAGATGGGGGGGGGGGGGGATGGGGGGGGGGATGGGGGGGGGGAGGAGGGGGAGTATTCGATTTGAATGTAAAGCATTTCTGTCTTTATTGCTCTTTGGACCATTCATAAAGAAGGGAGGTGTATAGTTGTAACTTGTAGTTGCATGCATGGCTGGTGTTAGGCCTGCTTTTTTCATATAATTATATATCATATAAGGACTGGGTGGCCGAGTGGTAACGCACTTGCGCTCGGAAGCGAGAGGTTGCGAGTTCGACCCTGGGTCAGGGCGTTAGCAATTTTCTCCCCCCCCTTTCCTAACCTAGGTGGTGGGTTCAATTAGTGCTAGTCTTTCGGATGAGACGAAAAACCGAGGTCCCTTCGTGTACACTACATTGGGGTGTGCACGTTAAAGATCCCACGATTGACAAAAGGGTCTCTCCTGGCAAAATTGTATAGGCATAGATCTTCTTCTTCTTCTTAGTTATAGGTAGCCAACATCAGCATGGTGATGAATCTGCTACGCTTGGGTGATGGTGGTTCCGGTCTATTGCTTGGTCAGGGGTGAAGTTCAGGGGGGGGGGAGGTTGGGGGTAGGGGGGGGGGATGATGGGTCAGTGGAGAGTTGCCAGCCTGGCCTGAAAGGATGCCAGGGATGGCGCTGTGGCAGTTTCTACAGGCAGGCGGTTCCACTCTGGAATGGTGCGCGGGAAGAATGTTTTCTGCCTGTAGGCTGTCCTGGAGTGGGGGATTTCGTAGGACAGAGCGTGGGTCTAATAAAAATGTCCACCAAAATACCGGTGTGACTTGGAATAATAGGCCGTGAAAAGTAGGATATGCGCCGAAATGGCTGCGATCTGCTGGCCGATGTGAATGCGTGATGTGTTGTGTAAAAAAATTCCATCTCACACGGCATAAATAAATCCCTGCGCCTTGAATATGTGCGCGATATAAATTGCATAAAATACAAATTTTTAAAAATGATAAATCCCTGCGCTTAGAACTGTACCCACGGAATACGCGCAATATAAGCTTCATAATCATATTGATTGATTGACATATGTTGTTGTTTGTTAACCTTGGAAGCATGCACGTACATTGCCAATTAATATTGCAATGATTTGCCATGGTTGCTTTCATTTATTATCTTGATTTAATAAATGTGTCTGTCTTAATTCTGTTTTTGGCATGAGAAGCATGCATTATTTTTTTTAATGTATTTGTTTTTTGGTTTTTTTAGGGGTGAGGTGTGTGTTGGTTTTTTTTAACATTACTTTTTGCATGTATTATTGTATACATGTACATTTTGTTGATAATTTTTTTTTTTGTAAGGAGTACTTACCACCGGCATCAAATCATCTGTACCTTATGCCACACATCACCTATCCTAACACTTTTGTAATTTTTCTTTTTTTGAGGTACCTTAGATCAGGGTATCTGGTGAAAGGTGTCACAGCAATGAAGTCAGCAGCCAGCAGAGTGTCTGAGCATCAATCGTTTGCTTGAAACTTTGGTAGGTATTTATAAAGATTATATCTATATTCAGGGTTTCATTTTCTAGTGCGCCCTGCGCCATTAGCGCATTAATTCTGAAAATGTCCCAACACAATTCACTTCAGTGCGTCAAAAGGCGCATTGAGATTACGTACCACTGCACCACCAAATGTACACTTTACATCGGATTAAACACACACACACACACACACACACACACACACACACACACACACACACACACACATACAGAGATAACACGATATATTGGCTAATTCTCAGATGGCACCATATTGCATCCTTTTGCAGCGATATCTTTGACTTTGTAGCTTCTTGCCTTCGTCCATGTCCCATCGGAATTTGGTTGAGGGGGACAAATGTCCCATATTGCCTTTTTCTCCCAGGCTAAACCCTGTATATTGATAGTGTGTGTATGTGAGTGTACGTGTTTGTGTGTGTCAAAGCGACATATATGTGTGTGTTCTTCTTAAGGGCTAATGTACATTTGCTGAGCTGTACTTGAAAATAAAAATGCTATAGCCGCGGTCAAATTGAGAACAAAATCTGCATATTGTAAAATTGGAAACTATATCCCGAAAACTAGTACAGCGCCATTATGTGTACTAAACTCTGAATGCCGTCCCAATTTCTGTGGTCTGATTTTAGAGTTTTCACTCCCAAGCCATGCACAGGAAAGTATGAGCGGGTAGGGTTCGCAGGTCCAGTCAATAGCATATCAAACTGTAATAATAATAATAATAATAATGACAGCTTATATAGCTCGAACCACAGTAAACTATGCTCTCGCGCTTTACATATTAACTATGAATAAGTTCTTCACTTTATTTGGAGGGCCCCAAAGGGTTTAAAATCGTGATCGTGATTGGCGTTTTTTTTACCTTTCTGTGACCGTGATTGCCGAAATTTCCATTTCTGTGATCGTGATGGGACTTTGCCCGTGATCCGTGATGACAAAAAAATCAAGTCTCGTGATCGTGATCGTCATTTGTGTTCGTGATCGTGATGGGCATTATTGCAAAGCATTTTATTTTCAACGTACATTTTTCACAGCTGTATCACTCTATGATCCTCTATTCGTCAAGGTGTTTGTGATCGTGAAAACAAAAATCAAGGTAACTGTGATCGTGAAAGCTAAAATTTCCCTTCCCGTGATCGTGATGATACCCCCCCTTTGGGGCCCTCTACTTGATTTCAATGGAGTGGTCGGCCTTAGGATTCAAACTGCTTGAGCAATCATTTGCTTCTGTCTTCAGTGTGCACCATCGGAATCAATCAAGATGGACGGGGGCACTGCCACAGCAAAAGCCTCGTACCAGAGGGCACTGCAAGGATGTCTTACAGACTTGCCGAAGGAGGAGTCCACCACTGTACGAGTTTTCTTCAGTTCCACTTTCACAGGTCAGACTGAAAACTTCAAGTGGTATCCGACATTTGTTTTCT
>NC_090256.1:37642778-37652778 GCF_037325665.1 Littorina saxatilis
CCCCCCCCCTCCCTTTTCCATCCTTCCGCTCCTGTTTTAGTCTAGGCGTTTGCATCTTGGATTGTTTTCCTTCGTTCATTTCGAAAGTGATATCTTTGTCCATCTGCATAAACAAGTGAGTAAACAAGTCGCGTAAGGCGAAAATACAATATTTAGTCAAGTAGCTGTCGAACTCACAGAATGAAACTGAACGCAATGCCATTTTTCAGCAAGACCGTATACTCGTAGCATCGTCAGTCCACCGCTCATGGCAAAGGCAGTGAAATTGACAAGAAGAGCGGGGTAGTAGTTGCGCTAAGAAGGATAGCACGCTTTTCTGTACCTCTCTTTGTTTTAACTTTCTGAGCGTGTTTTTAATCCAAACATATCATATCTATATGTTTTTGGAATCAGGAACCGACAAGGAATAAGATGAAAGTGTTTTTAAATTGATTTCGACAATTTAATTTTGATAATAATTTTTATATATTTAATTTTCAGAGCTTGTTTTTAATCCGAATATAACATATTTATATGTTTTTGGAATCAGCAAATGATGGAGAATAAGATAAACGTAAATTTGGATCGTTTTATAAATTTGTATTTTTTTTTACAATTTTCAGATTTTTAATGACCAAAGTCATTAATTAATTTTTAAGCCACCAACTCCAAGCTGAAATGCAATACCGAAGTCCGGGCTTCGTCGAAGATTACTTGACCAAAATATCAACCAATTTGGTTGAAAAATGAGGCGGCGTGACAGTGCCGCCTCAACTTTCACGAAAAGCCGGATATGACGTCATCAAAGACATTTATCAAAAAAATTAAAAAACGTTCGGGGATTTCATACCCAGGAACTCTCATGTCAAATTTCATAAAGATCGGTCCAGTAGTTTAGTCTGAATCGCTCTACACACACACACACACACACACACACACACACAGACACACACACACACACACAGACACACACACACACACACACACACGCACATACACCACGACCCTCGTTTCGATTCCCCCTCGATGTTAAAATATTTAGTCAAAACTTGACTAAATATAAAAAGACGTCTACTCTGCACAGGAAAACAGCCAGCCTGTTGATTTTTGGTATGTGTCCAAGTGGACGATTATATTATAATCTCCTATTAAAACCTGGACAGATCTGTGTCTGTGTACTTGTACATGGCATGCTCGTTTTAAGCTGCGAAGAAGGTCTCTTCAAATGTCACTTTAACTAGAGAAATTCTCGAGCCAGTCTTGCCAACTGTGTGCGGTGGAGTGTGTTGGAAATATTTTCCTGCTTGAGAAACCTGCGGCAAACAGATAACGAAACGCGAGAAAAGAGAAAGTTTGCTTGTCTCTTAATTTCAGCGGAAATGTTGCGTCCACTTTGGCTGTGTTGCGTGCAAACATGCCGGTGTTTGAAGCTGTTGCAATTTGCATGCACTTCAAAGCATGACTGTCTAACTTGATCAAAGAGAGTAAGAGACAGACTTTCTTTTCTCGCCCTATTTGGTCAAATGAAAGTTCTTTTTGGGTGACTAACCCTGGAGTGTTTGCGCGTGATAATTAAGTGTGTTGTTTTTTGCAATGTGAATTGTGACACAGCCAAAAGCAAAGCCTAAAAGTTAATGCCTGGTTTCAGCTTTAAATGAATTGTAGTTGCGATTTGTGCTTCGATTATTTGTGTTAATGTTTAAAGGAAGCTTCGCGCTAGCGCTGTGTGTGTGTGTGTGTGTGTGTGTGTGTACGCGTGTGCGTGCGTGCGTGCGTGCGCGCACTGCATGCGTGTGTGTGTGTGTGTGTGTGTGTGTGAGAAAGAGGGGGGGGGCATGGCATGATTTGTTTGCAAATTGCAACAGGGTTATGTCAAGATTGTCTTCTTTTTTATGCACATTTATCTTATTTTTCTAATTGGTTTTCAGTTTTATTGCACAACTAACAACGTTTCCTTTTATGATTTTCCTATTCCATAAATTAGAGGCTTTATTGTTTAATGTCCACGTGAAAAGATATTTGCCTGTTTGTGATAAGTAAATAACGAAAGACGGGCGCAGTGGCGTGGTGGTAATACGTCGGCCTCCTAATCGGGAGGTCGTGAGTTCGAATCCCGGTCGCTGCCGCCTGGTGTGTTAAGAGTGGAGATTTTTCCGATCTCCCAGGTCAACTTATGTGCAGACCTGCTGGTGACTTAACCCCCTTCGTGTGTACACGCAAGCACAAGACCAAGTACGCACGGAAAAGATCCTGTAATCCATGTCGGAGTTCGGTGGATTATGGAAACACGAAAATACCCAGCATACCTACTCAACGAAAGCGGAGTGAGCTGACTATGCTCTCAGAGTATAGTGTGGGGAACCCAAATTGGCAAACGAGCTCACACGTAACCAGAAAATTCTGGAACGCTGAAGAAGAAGAAGAAATAAATAACGAAAAAACAAACACACACTTTGTGGTCTTTTTAGACACATTTATGTCACTTGTATTCGTCTCAGTTGTTGATTTGTGGGGAAGTTCAGATAAATATTTAAACGATTATTTGAAGACCACTATTTTGTTTTTAGTGTGACCTCTATGTGTGTGATCGCGCGCGCGCGCGCGCGCGTGTGTGTGTGTGTGTGTGTGTGTGTGTGTGTGTGTGTGTGTGTGTGAGAGAGAGAGAGATAGAGAAAGAGAGAGAGGTTAGCTTATTAAAACAAACATGGAAACCATGAAAGACACAGGGAAGGAACGCTTTCACAAGATAAAATCTGACCTTGTTTCTTGAATCTTTTTTCAGGGCTATGATGGTTTTGAGGAGTTACGAAAGTTCATCAAACATGGGAGCGAGTTTAGCAAGGAGGTGGCCGGTATATTACACGAAAGGTAAGTTTTTTTAAACTTTCTTTTTAACCTTTGAATTATGATTTCTTCTTCTTCTGCGTTCGTGGGCTGAAACTCCTACGTACACTCGTGTTTTTTGCACGAGTGGAATTTTACGTGTATGACCGTTTTTTACCCCGCCATTTAGGCAGCCATACGCCGTTTTCGGAGGAAGAATTATGACTTTATCCATGCTCTCTGTTGAACTGACTGTCGCTTCCGCGTGCCTCGAAGCGGGGATTGTATTCTGTCTCTTCTGTCCCACCCCTTCTCCCCACCCCACCCCTCCTCCCCACCCCATCCCTTTACTGTCTTTCTTTCAAACCCCTTCCTCCCCTACCCCACCCCACCCCACCCCTCCTCCCCACCCCACCCCCTTTACTGTTCCTCGTTATCGAATTCAGCATTGTCTCCTTTCATTCTGTAAATGATTATGCAGTAGATTTCTAGCTGTTATTGTAAACTGTCATTTTTAATGTGTTGTTATTGTTGTGATATCTGTGTGTCTGTCGGCCTGTCCTCTGTCTGTCTGTCTGTCTCTCTCTCTCTCTATGTCTGTCTCTCTGTCTGTCTCTCTCTCTCTTTCTCTCTCACTCTCTCTCTCTCTCCCTCCCTCTCCCTCTCTCTCCTTCTCCCCCCCCCCCCTCACTCTCCCTCTCTCTCTCTTTCTCCCTCTCTCTCTCTCCCTCTCTCTCTCCCTCTCTCTCTCTCCCTCTCTCTCTCCCTCTCCCTCTCTCCCTCTCTCTCCCCCCCCTCTCTCTCTGCTTGAATATGGGCGTATGTGTGTGATAGGCATGGCTGCTGTTGCGAAGTACAATAAACTCAGAAGCTGCGCAAGTTGTTTAATTATCTTTTAAGCCAATATTGTGAAAGATCGTCAGTCTCCCCTGTTGACAATTAGGGAAAGTCAGCCGCTGTGTTTACATAGCAGAAACGCCATCCAGTCCTTTTGTGCTGGTAAGCGGAGGGATTCAGTTAAATGCTGGGGACCTCTTTCATGCCAAACCGGCTATTTGGGGGTCAACTCAGGACAAGTTACGACCATGACTTTGAAGCCACGAAGTCCGTTGTGACTTAAAGGAACAGTCGTTCCCGTGTAAATGATTCGTGTTGCCAACTCAGATCTGCCCAGTCTTTTTTTTCCCAAAACAGATATACTGCCAGCTTTCCAAAGAAAAAAATAAACAAAAATGTTAGAATCAAAATCAAGAAATGTTTCCTGATGGAACGTTTAATTTTTGTCAAAACTTCAGAATGTACTTGCGAAGATCTTATTTTGTCAAAAGTTAAATGTTCCATGAATTAACATTGTATTTCTGTCCAGTCTTTTTTTTTATGGGTTTAGCGCATCCTTCCACATGGTTGCATATACATATACTGTACTGAAAAGCGACTGCCTGGGTGCGGTCTATGCAGAGTCAGAAGTGTTTTGATGAATTAATGTCTAAACGAATACTGGTGTGATATCAATTCACACACAAATTCTCATTCTGATTAGGAAGCAGCCGGGCTGAAGATATTTGATGTGAAAGTAGAAAATGCAGCAAGTTTTCTTTCTGCTCGTAATAGGAACAAGAGAGATTAGGTGAGAAGAACAAGAAAAAGTTAACAGTGAAAATGTGCTCACCAAAAAGATGGACAAGAAAAAGCGCAGACGTTGTTCGTTTTTTTAGTGTATGTTTCTGGTTAGTACATTGCATTGTTATCTTGTTATGTTTTTCGCTCGTATTCTCAAGGATTACATCACGTAAAAAGTGAAAGGATGAACTGAACCCATGTGAACGTGACCAGATCCGTAATAGTAAACATCATTGCTTGCGCGAGAAGCATTGACGGTGCCTTTAAACACCTAACGACGTGTTACAACTTACTACCGTGACTTTGTAATCGCAAAGGCCAGTGGTACTTAGCCTGTAGTAATGCCACAAGTACTATAGTCACATTGGCACGTTTGCAGTGGGATTTGGGACAAAGGCTATGTATACGCCCATAACAAATACTTGGTCCTAATGTAATCTATTGTTCGGGTTGGTTTGATGTCATCAGCATGTTGGGTCGGCGTGTGTAAATCGACACCTTCGGAACTGATGGAGAGCGAATTCTCGGTCGGACTTTGAGATGGCGTAACGTGGTTTAGGGAAAATCTAAAGTGGTGTAACTAAGGTTGATGGTTTGAAATTATGGCGAAGCTTACACTTGAATTCCTGAGGTTAATGTTGCTGGAAGGCCTTTGATGTTCTAGTCATCACTGCTGTATCCTTGGTGTCTGTTTGTGTGTCCGTATGGTATATATGTATGTGCACATCTTCAGTAGCGGGGAAAGATGGAAACTATGTAGCCCGTTTCATGTTCAACCGAAGGCTCTTTTTCTTAATGCCATAGCAAAGTTACTGTACATATACCTGAACAACTGTGTGCAGTGCAGTCAAATGCCTTTGAGTGTTTATTAAACACTTCATATTTAAAATAGTCATATTCCACTGTTGGATTCTAGTTTTGTAGATGTGCACATGTGTAACTAACAAAATTGTACAAGGAATCAGTGGAGCCTGTGTTCATATTGTCCATTGCCTCAGACGGGTTGTAGAACATGTTCTTGTGTGCACATTAACAGCCCTCCCCTCGATACCTCTTTACCCCAGTCTCCAATCAATGACGTTAAAAAACAAAGTTAACCGAGTTCAGCTGATGTTTTGCACGCGAATAAGCATTTTAGACATGTAGAGATAACGTGGTGCGAATGTTGAGCGAGACTGCTATTTAAGGGTATGTTTGTGAATATATGGATGTGAAGCTGCTCGGTTACGTAAACAAATAAAACCAGTATCGGCCTTGTTGAAAGGTGCCCGCCATGCAACACGTACACTGGGCACAGACATGCGAGACAGGAGGGTGCGGGGTAGGGGTAGGTGTGTGTGTGTGTGTGTGTGTGTGTGTGTGTGTGTGTGTTAGAGAGAGAGAGAGAGAGAGAGAGAGAGAGAGAGAGAGAGAGAGAGAGAGAGAGAATACGAAAGTTTATTCAGTTTTAGGCCAGAGCCCCTTCTGAAGGGTATGCGTCCATATACAACATAATCATAGCAAATATTGTGTTTCTTGCAGAGCTCACAACACTTGCTGCGCACGGGTATGACCTTGACACGCACAGAGAGAGAGAGAGAGAGAGAGAGAGAGAGAGAGAGAGAGAGAGAGAGATTGCAGTCGATCAAAAATCAAAGAAAACTTTGTCAATGTATTATGAGTATGAGCGAAGAAAATATCTGTCAACTCGCCATTACGTATTGTTTTAAAACAGACTGTACTGATATCTCAGGCGAAACGTTTACCATCAAATCTTTCTGTCTCAGCCAGGTAAAATATAGAGCGAAACCAAAGCAAACTCACCAGAGATAAAGACATACCGAGAAATCTTTCTGAAGGTAATCACGGAAGTAACAATAAGAACAGGATTAGCTAGTTTCGCAACGGTTAATTCAATAGGAAAGACGGGGAATTTTTGAAAATGAGAGATAAAAAGCGTTGCAGTGCTCCGTACAAAGGCAGGACTCATGTGCCACGCTTTGCTGAGAGATTGAAATATTACTTTGCCCCTTAAATCTCTTGTGTCAAAAAGAAGTGTCATTGCAATTTCTTACACTAATCTTTAAAGAAGCAACAAGTCGCGGCGTAAGGCGAAATTACTACATTTAGTCAAGCTGTGGAACTCACAGAATGAAACTGAACGCACTGCATTTTTTCACAATGACCGTAGTCCGCCGCTTGTGCAAAACGGAGTGAAACTGACGAGCCTGTTCAGCGCGGTAGTGGTTTCGCTGTGCTGCATAGCACGCTTTTCTGTACCTCTCTTCGTTTTAACTTTCTGAGCGTGTTTTTAATCCAAACATATCATATCTATATGTGTTTGGAATCAGGAACCGACAAGGAATAAGATGAAATTGTTTTTAAATCGATTTCGGAAATTTAATTTTGATCATAATTTTTATATTTTTAATTTTCAGAGCTTGTTTTTAATCCAAATATAACATATTTATATGTTTTTGGAATCAGAAAATGATGAAGAATAAGATGAACGTACATTTGGATCGTTTTATAAAAAACATTTTAATTACAATTTTCAGATTTTTAATTACTAAAGTCATTAATTAATTTTTAAGCCACCAAGCTGAAATGCAATACCGAAGTCCGGCCTTCGTCGAAGATTGCTTTACAAAAATTTCAATCAATTTGATTGAAAAATGAGGGTGTGACAGTGCCGCCTCAACTTTTACAAAAAGCCGGATATGACGTCATCAAAAGTATTTATCGAAAACATGGAGAAAAAAACGTCCGGGGATATCATTCCCAGGAACTCTCATGTAAAATTTCATAAAGATCGGTCCAGTAGTTTAGTCTGAATCGCTCTACACACACACACGCACACACACAGACACACACACACAGACACACACACACACACACACACACACACAGACACACACAGACACACACACACACACACACACACACACACACACACACACACCATGACCCTCGTCTCGATTCCCCTCTATGTTAAAACATTTAGAATGTAAAAAGTGAGGTCACGAGCAGATAGAAACACGAACACACAAACACACAAACACACACACACTTATACGCACGCACGCACGCAGGCAGGCACACACACTTACGCACGCATGCACGCACACATAAACACACAAACACACACCCCCCCTCACACACACATATATATATATATGCGTACACACCCATTCCTGCACCCACAAACCCGCTCCCATCCTCCCCACAATAAGGGAAACACGTTCATTGTTTGACCGTGTCGTGGTTCCTACGCACGTTAAATGCTCAGAATACATCAACTTCCTGTGGCACAGGCACAGGCTCATGAAAAACAGAGAGGGTGGGTGGCAGGCCCTGAACCTCCACCACTCACCACCACCCAACCCCCCCACCCACCCATCCGATCAAATCCCTAACCGTGCCGGTGTCTGTGCCTTTGGAAATAACAGCATGGAGGCTGTTTCCAAGTCACAGGCTCAGTACACTGTGTCTGGTACTGAGAGAATCAGTAAGACTCCAGACTACCAGAAGCTTACCGCTGAATATTGATCATTGGAATGGCCAGGACAGACTCTGACATTATGCCAGTCTCCTCTCAGCTTCATCGCATATATATACAGAAGCATTCATTCGGCTGACCGCCAATTCTTGTTCTTGTCCTTGTTTGAATGTCATAGTGGATAGATCACTGGCACAAACACTGACACTGACAGTACCGGTGGCAAAGAAGATATGTCTGTTATAGTGGACCCCCCGCCCCACCCCCCACTTCTCATTTAAAGACCTTCGAAAAGCTAAGACAATCAAGAAGGAGACTTCAAATAAAGGTACTTTTGTGTTCGTGATATTAAAAACTGAAAAACTTTTTAGACCACCCCATCCCCCTTTTAAAAGTAGGGTTTCACTGTAGTGGTGTTACAACCTCACCAGCGTAGCCCGGAAGATCTTAAAACTCACTATAGTATGTGGAGTAGCACTGTCCAGTCAGAGCTACCAGATTCCGGGGCTGTTTATGTCCACTGTTTACTGCCATACACACACGCACGAATAGGTGTTCATAATTAAAACAGCCGACCTGGGGTCTTTACGGGAGTGAGAACTATTGCAGTCTGAAGACAGAAGTAGCAGTGAGATGGGTATAATGTTAGGATATTATTATTATTATTATTATTATTGTGATCATTTTTATGCGCCTAATCTAGATATAGCCCTAGGCGCTTACATATTAATTTCTGCCGTTTGAAATGGAATTTTTTACAGACAGACAGACAAACAGACATTTTTTACACACAATATATAACGCATTCACATCGGCCAGTAAAGCTCAGTAGCCTATTAGGCGAGCATTCACCTTTCACGGCCTTTATTCCAAGTCAAACGGGTATTTGGTGGACATTTTTATCTATGCCTATACAATTTTGCCAGGAAAGACCCTTTTGTCAATCGTGGGATCTTTAACGTGCACACCCCAATGTAGTGTACACGAAGGGACCTCAGTTTTTCGTCTCATCCGAAAGACTAGCACTTGAACCCACCACCTAGGTTAGGAAAGGGGGGAGAAAATTGCGGCCTGACCCAGGGTCGAACCTCTCGCTTCCGAGCGCAAGTGCGTTACCACTCGGCCACCCAATCCTGTGTGGATATGCTGTGTGAGTCTGTCTGTCTGTCTGTCTGCCTGTCTGTCTGTGTCTGTGTTTATGTGTATGCGTGAGGGAGAGAGGGGAGAGACAGAGACAGAGATAATGAGGGAGAGAGAAGGAGAGAGAGAGAGAGAGAGAGAGAGAGAGAGAGAGAGAGAGAGAGAGAGAGAGAGAGAGAGAGAGAGAGAGAGAGAGAGAGAGAAAAAGAGAGATATTTCGGAAGACTATTAGAGCACATGCCTTTTATACTTACCATTTTAGCACACACACATACACACACACAGACACACACACACACCATCTCACAGCCACACAGATACACAAGTTCCCCAGGAAGAGATGAGGAGGGGGGAGACTCATTGGTACGGGTCATTGAAGATCTACAGGAAGGCAGACAGCTGTGAAGGACAAATTCTGTTACACGCCGACTGGTTGTAACGCAATACACAACGCACTTACAACCATCATCAATAGGTGCAGTCAAGGAAGACCTCATGTTTGGAATTGTAGAGATAGTGTGACTCAGTGCATAAAATATGTAATGATTTTAGAATGAGATGCATGCCATCTACAATACCAGACAATGCAATATTACTTCATTATCTCAAAACATGTACATTACTTTTCATGTGTGTGTGTGTGCCGGTGTGTGTGTGTGTGTGTGTGTGTGTGTGTGTGAGTGTGTGTGCGCCATAGGAAGCAACTGTGAAAGCACAGTTTCACCATGCATGTCCACAATGAACTTTCCACCAACAACATATTTGTAGAAGGCAGTATGTGTGAGAAAGGAAGGGTCTCACGATGTGTGCCAGTGCATAACATTTGCAAATAATTATATTATAGCATCGAGGTCACAGATTTGTTGTTGAGCGAGACAGAGAGAGAGAGAGAGAGAGAGAGAGAGAGAGAGAGAGAGAGAGAGAGAGAGAGAGAGAGAGAGAGAGAGAGAGAGAGAGAGA
>NC_090256.1:37657778-37710372 GCF_037325665.1 Littorina saxatilis
TTAATTAAATTCAGTGACGTCCGGTTTTGCCTGATCAGTTTGCCTTGATTTTGTGCTCCATGTCTGTCTGCCTGTGATTGGTTGAAAACATCAGCTGATGCAGATGGCAGTCTGATCTCTACAAAGTTGGTTTAAACTGTGTAGGCTTATTCAATCCTACTGTTTGATGTGTGTTCCTCTGCATGCCACTGGGGTCCTGATTTGGCCTATATGGTCCGCTGGACCCAAAAAGCAACAACTAACTAACTAACTAACTAACTCTGCATGCACTTGTAAATAAGGAGAGAGAGAGAAAGAGTCACTTCTAGTTTTCCCCAATTATAGAATGCTGCCATAGATTTTGAATGTGTAAGAAAAATGTGTTGCAAAAGTTTAACACAGATCATCTGTATGTGTCATGAAGTTAACAAAATAAAGAATTGTTATTTTGCATTACACTGAGCTGCTGATCAGTGAACGACGAAGAAGAAGAAGAAGACTGAGCTGCTGATCAACATTTTTTCTCAGTCATTTTTTCTCTTGTATCAACATAATTGTCATTAGTTCTCTCAGAAGTAAGCTTGTCTATTTGATTCTGTGTATCCATCTTAATTCTCACCCCCACCCCTTCCTCTTTCCCTCTCTCTCTCCTCAATCTCCTCCCTTTTCACGAACTTTAATCAACTTTAAAAGAATATTCTGAAGAAGAAAATGGTTTACACTATGGGGCCAATTGGATTTATACCCAAATAAAAAACCAAAAAAGGCTGGAAAGGTGGAATACTGAAGTATTATTCAATGAGCATTTATCTAATGATTTTAGGAGTCTAGCAGATGGCTGGAAAGCAGTGGGAGTGGCCATGGAACAGGAGGCGGAGCTTCACAAGTAAGTCATTAACTGATGTTTTGGATTTACTCATTGATTATTGATTAGGCAACAACAACAAAAAGAGGTTGTTTGATATGACAAGGCCAAACAAATTAGGGTGGGTAGGTTGCTAACACTTTCTTTCTTCAAGATTAGCCTTTCCCTTTTATTACCCAGGTGTGGGTGTGGCTTTTTATTGGTCACACCTCCTGCAAACTGTGCCTCCTGGATGTCAGAGAAGAGTAGCTTTTCTTGTAATGTCTGCAAAATCAAGTTTAGCTTTTTGGAAGGGTAAAAAAAAGGGTCTCAGGTCGGAACAATTCTAAGGCTAAACCTCTAAGTGGCGAACAGTGGGCCGATACAATTTGGGCTGTTTGCAGAGCAAAAGCTAACGAGACACCAAGCGGCTGGCATGGGGGGAGAGACCTGTTGCTCTGTTGTTTTAACCTGGGGCCTGTCTGTTTGTCCTTGGCTAGTGGTCTTGTTTGACTAAATTCCCGCCACCTTTTAAGGCCCTGGCCAGGAAAGCTTGCTTCCACAAACAGGTCCAGTCTTCTCATCGGTGGCAAACCGCCAGGAAAAGTCAACTTCCTTGAATAGCTCATTACTCCCTCTTTAGTGTGTGGGGTGTTGTACAGGTTTTGTAAAAAATAGTTCGAAAGGTTTGCATGCATGCAGGCACCTGTTGTCAGTCAGCCTACCAGAACTGGGTGATCTGTATAGTCAGTCAGTAGGTCAATCAGTCCGATGGATTGAATGCACATAGACTAACAAGCTTTCGTTGACAGATGTACTGACGACATTGGTTTACTTTCATTGACTTCAACATATTCATTTTAAACCTTGTTCATGATATAATTGTTAAGGCCAAAAAGAAAAATATGTCTGTTTCCGGTAACCCGACCGACCCTATTTTTAAGCGCCGACCCTAAAGGTTTTTTTCGCTTTTCGCACACACACACACACACAAAAAAATGAAGTCAAGTATACTTTATTTAGTTTCAATATATCTAGGTCAAAAACATGTGCTAAATAATTGTAAGTAAACTAAGGAAGCGTTTAAAGAAACAAAACAAACACGTAACAAGACGTTAACAAAACGTAAGAAAAAGGTTTAAAAAAAAAAAATTTAAATTAAAAAATCAAATACTGCTTTATATGTCTTGAACAAGCGAAGACGGCACACAATAACTGGTACACTGGAATCCTGTTGTGTACTTCCGAGCATACATTTGCTTGAAGCTCACAACATGCAGAACACCGCAATAAGCGACTTTGGAATAATAGATTGATGCTTAAGACCAAGAGATTACAATTTACATACGTGTTCATTGTGACCAAAGTTGCATTAAAAAGACATTAAAATGCATGAATATTATTGTACTTTATGTTTGCTAAGAGATTATTCTATATCCAAACTTTCAATACACAGTCAAACCTGTCTATAACGACCACCCATTAGGGACCGACCGCCCCCCGCGGGTTAGGGGGAAGAATTTACCCGATGCTCCCCAGCATGTCGTAAGAGGCGACTAACAGATTCTGTTTCTCCTTTTACCCTTGTTAAGTGTTTCTTGTATAGAATATAGTCAATGTTTGTAAAGATTTTAGTCAAGCAGTATGTAAGAAATGTTAAGTCCTTTGCACTGGAAACTTGCATTCTCCCAGTAAGGTCATATTTTGTACTACGTTGCAAGCCCCTGGAGCAATTTTTTGATTAGTGCTTTTGTGAACAAGAAACAATTAACAAGTGGCTCTATCACATCTCCCCCCTTTCCCCGTCGCGATATAACCTTCGTGGTTGAAAACGACGTTAAACACCAAATAAAGAAAGAAAAGAAAGGGACCGACCAAATGCTGTCGTTTTAGGCAGGTCAGGTTGCCATGGAAAGGTAAATTATATGGAGAAAAAAAAGGCATCAGGAATCCTTTGGGGTGGTGAGTATGGGCAGGTGTTGCTTTCGAGAGGTGGTCGCATGGGCAGATGTCACGAACTGAAAACTCTGTCTGAACAATCCCTCTCAATGCGGTCATGCAATGTGCATGCGCTAACATGGGGAGATTAATCAGGTCGTGAACAACCTAACCCTAACCCTAACCCTAACCCTAACCAATGTTTTTTTCGGTCAAAGGGTCGCATTTTTTAAGTCCAAGATTGGCGCATACGCATGGACAGCATTGAGAGGGATTGTTCAGCAGAGTTTTCAGTTGGTGACACAAGTTCAATTATAACAGAGTTCACAGAAAGTGGATTCTGCTCTACCTCATCCCTACTGCTCCAAATTGCTTCAGGAAGCAAAGATTACATATATACCTGTACAGTCTTAAATTGTTCTAAATTCCTTTGTGTGATGTGTGTAAACCTCTGTGTGTGTGTGTGTCAGGAATCTGGCGGCAGGTCTTCTGGACGAGATGAGCAAGCCCCTCAAGGTCATTGTAGAGACACATGTCAAGGCCAGAAAACCTGTAAGTCTCATTGTCGATCTTTGATGGGTGCAAGGTTGTCGTTTTTCGATCTGCATTATTATTTGATTTGGAATTGTGTACAGAATAATTTATTTATGTATGTTTTTGTGAGGCGCTTAGAACTGTTTTGATTTGCGCCAATATCCTCATTATTATGGGGGGCAGGGAGATAGCTCAGTCTGTAGCGGTGCTGGCTTCTAATCCAGTTTGTCACTATCGGTGCGGGTTTAAATCCCGGGTTCTGCGAGGGATTTACATCCCAGGGTCAACTTTGTGCAGACTCTCCTCAGTGTCCGACCACCCCTTTTGTGCACGCATGCGCACGGTAAAGATCCCAGGTTCACATCGAAAGTCTCAGGGCTTGAAAACATGAACACATGCACGCAGAGAAAAGAAAAACAATGGTTAGCACTGTGCTGTATGGAAGCTCACTTTCCCCAGGAAGAAAGCAACCAGAATTTGCATGTAGATTTCTCATTCTTATGTAGGTTGTACATTTAATTGTTCCATTCTGTATATGTTCTTTTGTAAATTGCCTAGAGCCATAGGTTAAGGCACTTAAAAATGTCCAGTTATTATTATTATTAGTAGTATTATTATTAACCTCACAGGACTGTATGATACGTTATCATCATACTAATCCTTTCCTTATGTTAGACATTCCCAGACAGCAATACGCATAAACGTTTTTCAAATCACGAAAATCTTTGTCATTTTGGCAAAGCATCTAAACAGTTTTAGTTAGCCGCTGTGGCAACTTGCAGCCTTCTTTTGATATACTGTTCTAATTGTTGTTATTTGCTATTTCATGGAATTTCTGTTTTCAGATTGAAGAAACTGTAAACAAGTCTTTCAGGTCATTGCAGGACAAGAGGGTTGAGGAATTCAAGGTAAGATATCTTTCTTGCTGAGACTTCTTATCCTTCTGTCTGTGTGTGTGTGTGTGTGTGTGTGTGTGTGTGTGTGTGTGTGTGTGTGTGTGTGTGTGTATGTGCGTGCATGCGTGCATGCATGCGTGTGTGCGTATGTGTGCATGTGTGCATGCGTGCGTGCGTGCATGTATGCGTGCATGCGTGTGTGTGTGCACATGTGAAATTAGTGCTGAAGTATCGTGCTTTTTGATTCACAGCAGCTCATGGTCTTACCACTTCTAATTTTGTTCTGTAGGCAGAATAGGCAGTATTCTCTCAAAGAATGTACATGTACATTATTTATTATCATGATTACTGGTATTCTGATTTTAGTGGTAATCTGTTTTGAAAGTGACTGTATTTGTACTGTACTGCATCAGTTCTTTTCAATCGTAGATAATTTTGTTTATGGAAACCTGACTGCAGAATATCATTAGAAGGGCTACGTAATTGGTTATTTAGTTTTACAGGAATATTTCATTGGTACATTTTTGTTTTTCAGAGCAAAAAACATTCCTATCAGTGCTGTAAAGAACATGAGAAAGTAGAGGATAGCAAGGAAACGGGCAAAACAAAAGATGTTCCCAAGGTGAGATTTTGACCATCTGTATGTGTGTGTGCATATGTGTGTCTGTGTCTGTGCCTGTGTGTGTGTGAGTGCCAATTAAAGCCTGTATGTGAGCGGCTTATTTTCAAAAACATTTCCTGGCAGATTCAGTCCTTACAGAAGTTAGGTTCACTGTGCTCTAATTAATTTTTTTGAATAACTGAAGATTCCAAACACCACCTTAGAAAACAAGGTCACAAAAGGGAGGAAATAGGAGTGTCTTAGAATGGGTGTTCCACTGTGTCTCATGTACACGAGCAAGTATTTACCATTAGCTTTCACTCACTGTGTTTACAAAATGGTTGTTTCTTCAGCTTGAGAAACGAGCAAAGCAGTTACAATCCCAAGTGAAGAAGGCGGACAAGGATTACACGGAGCAGTGCTACAAGGCAGAGTCAGCGCGGCAAGACTGGGACTTCACTGTGGCTAAGGTGAGTGCATGGTGTTGTGTGTGGAAGTGAAGGCAGAGTCAGCGCGGCAAGACTGGGACTTCACTGTGGCTAAGGTGAGTGCATGGTGTTGTGTGTGGAAGTGAAGGCAGAGTTAGCGCAGCAAGACTGGGACTTCACTGTGGCTAAGGTGAGTGCATGGTGTTCTGTGTGGAAGTGAAGGCAGAGTCAGCGCAGCAAGACTGGGACTTCACTGTGGCTAAGGTGAGTGCATGGTGTTGTGTGTGGAAGTGAAGGCAGAGTCAGCGCGGCAAGACTGGGACTTCACTGTGGCTAAGGTGAATGCATGGTGTTCTGTGTGGAAGTGAAGGCAGAGTTAGCGCAGCAAGACTGGGACTTCACTGTGGCTAAGGTGAGTGCATGGTGTTGTGTGTGGAAGTGAAGGCAGAGTTAGCGCAGCAAGACTGGGACTTCACTGTGGCTAAGGTGAGTGCATGGTGTTGTGTGTGGAAGTGAAGGCAGAGTTAGCGCAGCAAGACTGGGACTTCACTGTGGCTAAGGTGAGTGCATGGTGTTCTGTGTGGAAGTGAAGGCAGAGTCTGCGCAGCAAGACTGGGACTTCACTGTGGCTAAGGTGAGTGCATGGTGTTGTGTGTGGAAGTGAAGGCAGAGTCAGCGCGGCAAGACTGGGACTTCACTGTGGCTAAGGTGAATGCATGGTGTTCTGTGTGGAAGTGAAGGCAGAGTCAGCGTGGCAAGACTGGGACTTCACTGTCACTAAGGTGAGTGCATGGTGTTGTGTGTGGAAGTGAAGGCAGAGTCAGCGAGGCAAGACTGGGACTTCACTGTCACTAAGGTGAGTGCATGGTGTTGTGTGTGGAAGTGAAGGCAGAGTCAGCGCGGCAAGACTGGGACTTCACTGTCACTAAGGTGAGTGCATGGTGTTGTGTGTGGAAGTGAAGGCAGAGTCAGCGCAGCAAGACTGGGACTTCACTGTCACTAAGGTGAGTGCATGGTGTTGTGTGTGGAAGTGAAGGCAGAGTCAGCGCGGCAAGACTGGGACTTCACTGTGGCTAAGGTGAGTGCATGGTGTTGTGTGTGGAAGTGAAGACAGAGTCTGCGCAGCAAGACTGGGACTTCACTGTGGCTAAGGTGAGTGCATGGTGTTGTGTGTGGAAGTGAAGGCAGAGTCAGCGCGGCAAGACTGGGACTTCACTGTCACTAAGGTGAGTGCATGGTGTTGTGTGTGGAAGTGAAGGCAGAGTCAGCGCGGCAAGACTGGGACTTCACTGTGGCTAAGGTGAGTCAGAGTGCATGGTGTTGTGTGTGGAAGTGAAGGCAGAGTCAGCGCGGCAAGACTGGGACTTCACTGTGGCTAAGGTGAATGCATGGTGTTCTGTGTGGAAGTGAAGGCAGAGTTAGCGCAGCAAGACTGGGACTTCACTGTGGCTAAGGTGAGTGCATGGTGTTGTGTGTGGAAGTGAAGGCAGAGTCAGCGCAGCAAGACTGGGACTTCACTGTCACTAAGGTGAGTGCATGGTGTTGTGTGAGACAGGATACCCAAATACAGTGGAACCTGTCTTGGCAACCTTAAATCCAAACATAGATAGACTGCTAACGTTGCAAAATTCGGAATCAAAAATCAGGAATTGTCGGTTATTGGAACGTTTAATTTTTGACAATATAAAACAAAAACATTTTTGATTTTTAATTGTAAGGTTTTTTGTTCCAACAACCTGCAATTCTTGTTTTTTGATTCTGGCTTGGGAACCACCTCTTAATAATGATCACCTGCCAACATTGACCAACCCAAAGGGTCCTTATGAACTAGCTTTGTTTAAAAAAAAATTTTTAAAAATGTAATTCACTTTTCCATAATAGACCACCAGTCTATAACAACCACTCTTGATCAGCCGCTTGGGTGTTCTTTGTTAACAGGTTTTACCGTTTGAAAATGTAGCAAGCAGTGTTCAAATGCAGTGGGAATATAGCTGTATTTGGGGGAGAGAGAGAAAGAGAGAGAGAGAGAGAGAGAGAGAGAGAGAGAGAGAGAGAGAGAGAGAGAGAGAGAGAGAGAGAGAGAGAGAGAGAGAGGAAAAACAAGAGAGAGAGAGAGTGAGAGAGAGAGAGAGAGAGAGATAGGTGGGTGGGTGGGTACATGTACACGCGCATCACTATAGTCTTTGTTGGACGTGCGAGTAACCAATTTCCCCCCACCTGTTTTTTATTTTCGCAAACAATCAGGTAACACTAGTGGACTCAAAGATTAACCTGGCAAGTACCGCATAATTAACTTGCAGCTAAAGATAAATTAAACTTTATACTTTGATTTATAATTTAATTATAATTTATAATTCACTTGATTTAATTAATTAATGTGTTTGTGTGTGTGTGTGTGTGTGTGTGTACAGGCCAGCAACCAGTTGCAGCAGATTGAGGAGGAGAGACTGCGCAGCATGCAGGAGTTTCTCAACAAGTACAACAGTCACATCTCTGTCCTGGCACCAAAACTCACTCAGGTGCCTGAACTTTTCTTTATTACATTACTGGTAACACCCCCCACCCCCTGTTTTAAGACCTCCAAAAACTTGAGAAGAGGGAGGAAGTCTAAAAATGAAGGTAAATTTGCAGAGGCTGTGATGAGAAATATGAAATAGCCATGTACATAATTATTATTTGGAATTTTCTTTTGTTTTTCATGCTTACTTTTGAGTGCCGTGTCTCTGTTCGTGTTGTTGCTTTGTCATCTTCATGTAATTTATGCGTAGGTGTATGAGTGTCCATGAGTTGTTAATGCGAAAGAATGTGTATGAGTCGCCTTGTGGTGAGATATGTGCGCGTTATAAATTCTCGTATTATTATTATTACATATATATTATGGACATGTATGCAAGCAGAAGACCAAGAACGCATGAAAAAGATCATGTAATCCATGTCAGAGTTTGGTGATAGAAGAGCATGGCCTGCTTAAATAGCTAGAAAAAAAACCTTCATACACTTAAAAGCCCACTCATGCCCACCAACGCAGAAGAAGAAGAAGAACCTGAATGTTGATCTGATTTTGCTGTCAGTACTGTGTTTTAGAGAGTTCTGAGTTTTTGCGTAGCAAACCTCTTATTGAGGACAACTGTATGATCGTGTGCCAGTTTGGGTTGTTTTGTTCGCTGAATGCTTCATAAGGGATGGGATGCACTTGAATTACACACCAGTTTGTAGCTTGCTTTGATGGATGATTTCTCATTCTTTTTATTCATTTGTTGATTTATTGATTGGTTGATTTATTGGTTGATTTATTTTATTTATTACATATTTTTACATTTGGTCAAGTTTTGACTACCGTACTTTCCGGGTGACAAGGCGCTTCGTTATACAAGACGCACCCCCTTCTTTTTAAAAAAAATTGTAATCCAGTCACCCATTGGACGCAGGGGGCCGATAGGGCGCACCAAAATGACCCAGTTTTTGCCATGAGAGGTGGTTCCCCTGTCATATCTGAGAGAGGAAACACTTCCTGCACCGGGGTCAGTGACCGACTTTAACTGAGTGAAAATATGTGTGCTCTGTGTGTGCGGCCAGATCAAAGGCATTGTGATAGCTGGGTGGCCTTGTTTATAGACACGACCTTCTTCCCAGGGGTCAATGACCCAGTTTTTGCCATGAGAGGTGGTTCCCCTGTCATATCTGAGAGAGGAAACACTTCCTGCACCGGGGTCAGTGACCGGTCAGTGACCGAGTTTAACAGAGTGGAAATCTGTGTGTGCGGCCAGATCAAAGGCAGGGCAGTACCTAGTAGCTGAAACATGCATTATCACAAGTTGTTTGACTGGTACTCAAGCGGTCTCTTTGATTTTTTTCGTATTTCATACACGGATTAGGCGCTTCGTTATACAAGACGCAGGGGTCGAACTCGAGGAAAAAAGTCGCGCCTTATGACCCGGAAAGTACGGTAAATGTTTTAACGTAGAGGGGGGAATCGAGACGAGGGTCGTGGTGTATGTGTGTGTGTGTGTGTGTGTGTGTCTGTCTGTCTGTCTGTCTGTCTGTCTGTCTGTCTGTGTGTGTGTGTAGAGCGATTCAGACTAAACTACTGGGCCGATCTTTATGAAATTTGACATGAGAGTTCCTGGGTATGATATCCCCGGAGGTTTTTTTCATTTTTTTCGATAAATACATTTGATGACGTCATATCTGTCTTTTTGTAAAAGTTGAGGCGGCACGGTCACACCCGCATTTTTCAATTAAATTGATTGAAATTTTGGCAAAGCAATCTTCGACGAAGGCCGGGGTTTGGTATTGCATTTCAGCTTGGTGGCTTAAAAACTAATGAGTGAGTTTGGTCATTAAAAATCGGAAACTTGTAATTAAAATTATTTTTTTATTAAACGATCCAAAAACAATTTCATCTTATTCTTCGTCATTTTCTGATTCCAAAAACATATACATATGTTATATTTGGATTAAAAACAAGCTCTGAAAATTAAAAATATAAAAATTATGATCAAAATTAAATTTCCGAAATCGTTTTAAAAACTATTTCATCTTATTCCTTGTCGGTTCCTGATTCCAAAAACATATAAATATGATATGTTTGGATTAAAAACACGCTCAGAAAGTTAAAACGAAGAGAGGTACAGTAAAGCGTGCTATGAAGCACAGCGCAATCGCTACCGCGCCAAACAGGCTCGTCACTTTCACTGCCTTTTGCACTAGCGGCGGACTACGTTCAGTTTCATTCTGTGAGTTCCACAGCTTGACTAAATGTAGTAATTTCGCCTTACGCGACTTGTTTATTTTGTATTTATTTATGGACTTTGTTGTGTATTTATTTATTTGTTTGTTTATTTATTCATTTGTCAACTTATTTATTTTTGCCGGGTGAGTGGTGCACCGTACGCCGGCTTCGCCGGGTACCCGGCTTTGCCGGGTGAGTGGTGCACCTTACGCCGGCTTTGCCGGGTACCCGGCTTAGCCGGGTGAGTGGCGCACCGTACGCGATTGACGCCACATGAAGGAAGGGAGATAAACGCGCAAAACACTGGAGAAGATAAGGAGCGTTGTGGACAGTGACCTTCTAAAAATAGTAACGGGAATATGGATTGAGCGTTGTGGACAGTCACCTTCTAAAAATAGTAACGAGAATATGGATTGACGCCACACGAAGGAAGGGAGATAAACGCTAAACACTGGAGAAGATAAGGAAGAGTTACTGGGAATGGATGAACAAACCAAAATCGGTTCAGCGCTGCGCGCTGAGAGCACGTGTTGAAAATTTTCATCGACCAGATTATGTCCGGGGTGTACCTGAATATGCCCACCAAATTTGGAGCAGATCCATCGAGAACTTTGGCCGTGCATCGCGAACACACACACACACACAAACACACGCGCACACGCACGCATGCACGAACGCATGCACGCACGCACGCACGCACGCACGCACGCACGCACGCACGCACGCACGCACGCACGCACGCACGCACGCACGCACGCACGCACGCACGCACGCACGCACGCACGCACGCACGCACGCACGCACACACACACACACACACACACACACACACACACACACACACACACACACACACACAAAAGTCGTATATATATATATATAGATTCATTTATTAATTAACTCATTTACTGATTGCAGGCTCATGATCGGCTGAACGAAGCTGTGATATCGGTGGACTTGCAGAAAGACATTCACACGGTGATCGCTCAGAAAGGGGTGCAGGCACCAAAGTTACCAGAGCAGATTCTTATCGACTGCAGTGTAAGTTTGTGGAGTTAACTATTGTATGATTGTGTTTTCTGGTCTGTGTGCGTGAAGTACACCTGCTTTCAGAGAGTTTATTTATAAGACATGCAGGTGATGCGAGTGACTGTGACAGAGATTATTCCATTGATAATAACAATAACAGCACTTTATTGTCCATTCAAATATTACATAAAAATGGAAAATTTTCTTCGGCACACCCTGCCTGCCTGTAAACGTTTATAACAACAATTGTATAGGACAACGCACATAAAACATAAAACATAGGTTCACGTATGTAGTAACATGTACAATGGGCGGATTTGGGGGGAATTTCAAAGATCCAGATATTCTGGGTATCATCATTATTTCAGATATTGTGTGTGTGTGTGTGTGTGTGTGTGTGTGTGTGTGTGGGGGGGGCTGAGTAAAGGTTGAACCTGCCCTTGCGACCACCTCTTGATGACGACCTCCTGCCCATGACAACCACCCAAAGAAACCCAGACGAGGTTGTTTGTTACGTATTTCACCTTTTCATAACAACCTGTCTATTAGGAACACTTGCGGTTGTTCCCTTGGGTGGTTGGTTCTTATGGACAAGTTTGACCGTATATGGTGTTTTGAAAAGATTATTGACTCAGCTTTTCCCATTGCAGGCAGAAGATACACAATTCAGCATGAACATGGAACGGCGGAAGGAGAAGCTAAAAAACTATCTCCTCTTCATTCATCAGCATATAGAGAAGGAGAAAAAAGGGAAGGATGGTGAGTGGTGGTTATAAACCTTCTTTTTCTACTGTCCACTCTTTTTTGTTGAGAATGATGTCTTGTTGTATTTCGGTAATGGTGAGAAGAAGTTTTTTTTTCTGATGCGGTGAAATTTGTTTCAAATCCTACAATCTGTGACTTACCATTTTTCAGAAACATGTTTTGTTTTTTAATTTTGTCTTCATTCTTTCTTAGAACTTACACTGCCTGTCTTTTCAGACCAATTTTGTGTACAGTGTTGGAGTTCTGAAATCAGAGTGAACACTATTATTTTCAAGAAAGAGAATGCTGTGATGGACTTTTTTCTCTCATTTCTTTGAAAAGAGAAGAGGATGAACTGCACACAATCTCTTCTATCATGTTTTCCTTTGGTTTGAAAACAATGAAGACAAATTTTGTTTTGTTTTGCAATGACAAAAGTAACTGTTTAGGAACTGTTGAAACTCCCTCAAAATCATGGTGGTATGCATGGAAAGGAGGTATAACAAAATCAAGAAAGGTAAAGTTTATGGAACGTTTAATTGGAGACAAAGGGGAAACATTGACAAGAACTTGGACCTAGTGTATTGGTCTTTGAAGTGGACACACAAGAAACACTACAGAATCGTAATCGAGAGGTTGCGTGTTCGACCCTGGGTCAGGCCGCTATTTTCTCCCCCCTTTCCTAACCTAGGTGGTGGGTTCAAGTGCTAGTCTTTCGGATGAGACGAAAAACCGAGGTCCCTTCGTGTACACTACATTGGGGTGTGCACGTTAAAGATCCCACGATTGACAAAAGGGTCTTTCCTGGCAAAATTGTATAGGCATAGATAAAAATTGTCCACCAAATACCCGTGTGACTTGGAATAACAGGCCGTAAAAAGTAAATATTCGCCGCAATGGCTTGAGATTTACTGGCCGATGTGAATGCGTGATGTATTGTGTAAAAAATTCCATCTCACACGGCAGAAATTAATATGTAAATCGCCGTGAGCTCTTGTGAGAAGGGGCGATTAATAAATGTCCATTATTATTATTATTATTATTAGAAACAAAATACAATGGTGAATGCTACTGTCACTTATTTCTTAAAAGGAGATGTTGCGCTGTATTGTATTTCCATTTAAAAAAAAAAAGACAGCTTGAAATGGCAACTGGTTTGACATATGTGCCTTTGTGTGTGTGTACAGGTGTTCAAAAGTTGGTGGAGGTATACAAAGACAAACCCAACTTTGCTGATGCAGAGGCTCAGGAAGACACAAGGCAGAGGCTACATGGGGTGAGTCAAAGCTTGCTTGCTTGCTGGCTTGCTTGATTGATTGATTGACTGGGTGAACGAGTGAGTGAGTGATCAAGTGAGCCATCGAATGGTTGTTTGGCAAATTGCTTCCTTGCTTCCTTGCTTAGTTGATTGAATGATTGATTGTCTGAGTGGTTTGTTCATTCATTTATTTATATATTGATTGATTAGGACTATTTTATTTGTTCGATTGATCAACTTTTGATCTGCTTGCATGCAATCGCTTATTTTTGGAGATTTCTGCGATGACAAAATCTCCTAGACGTACTTCTGATTAAAACTGAAGGCCTTCCTTAATTGAGCCTGAAAATTCAGTGCCAAAGCTTCGTGCAGCAGGCTCGTGAAGCAGGCTCGTGAAGTAGAATTTTCCTCATCAATATCTGGCTTAGCACAGTTTTTATGAAAAATGACACAACAGTTTTGTGCACAGCCGCTGTGCTGACACAGTGTGTTTGCTTTTCTGTGTAAATGCTGGCTCGACACATCATGCTTTGTAGTAAATTGTTGTCTACGTTTAATGCTGACATCAATGTGTGCACATCTTTTTTTTGCAGACAATGTTCATGCTGAACTTTCTGGAGGCCAGCCATTTCAAGATCAACAAGTGTCTGTGTAAACTGGAGGGTCGGGCGTTACCGCAGCATCCCTTTGATCAGTACATCACGTCCACCAGAGACAAGCAGGTCAGTGTATCCCTTTGAACAGTACATCACTTCCACCAGAGACAAGCAGGTCAGTGTATCCCTTTGAACAGTACATCACTTCCACCAGAGACAAGCAGGTCAGTGTATCCCTTTGAACAGTACATCACTTCCACCAGAGACAAGCAGGTCAGTGTATCCCTTTGAACAGTACATCACGTCCACCAGAGACAAGCAGGTCAGTGTATCCCTTTGAACAGTACATCACGTCCACCAGAGACAGGCAGGGCAGTGTATCCCTTTGAACAGTACATCACGTCCACCAGAGACAGGCAGGTCAGTGTATCCCTTTGAACAGTACATCACGTCCACCAGAGACAAGCAGGTCAGTGTATCCCTTTGAACAGTACATCACGTCCACCAGAGACAAGCAGGTCAGTGTATCCCTTTGAACAGTACATCACGTCCACCAGAGACAGGCAGGTCAGTGTATCCCTTTGAACAGTACATCACGTCCACCAGAGACAGGCAGGTCAGTGTATCCCTTTGAACAGTACATCACTTCCACCAGAGACAAGCAGGTCAGTGTATCCCTTTGAACAGTACATCACGTCCACCAGAGACAAGCAGGTCAGTGTATCCCTTTGAACAGTACATCACGTCCACCAGAGACAGGCAGGTCAGTGTATCCCTTTGAACAGTACATCACGTCCACCAGAGACAAGCAGGTCAGCGTATCCCTTTGAACAGTACATCACTTCCACCAGAGACAGGCAGGTCAGTGTATCCCTTTGAATAGTACATCACGTCCACCAGAGACAAGCAGGTCAGTGTGTCCCTTTGAACAGTACATCACGTCCACCAGAGACAAGCAGGTCAGTGTATCCCTTTGAACAGTACATCACGTCCACCAGAGACAGGCAGGTCAGTGTATCCCTTTGAACAGTACATCACTTCCACCAGAGACAGGCAGGTCAGTGTATCCCTTTGAACAGTACATCACGTCCACCGGAGACAAGCAGGTCAGTGTATCCCTTTGAACAGTACATCACGTCCACCAGAGACAAGCAGGTCAGTGTATCCCTTTGAACAGTACATCACGTCCACCAGAGACAAGCAGGTCAGTGTATCCCTTTGAACAGTACATCACGTCCACCAGAGACAGGCAGGGCAGTGTATCCCTTTGAACAGTACATCACTTCCACCAGAGACAAGCAGGTCAGTGTATCCCTTTGAACAGTACATCACGTCCACCAGAGACAAGCAGGTCAGTGTATCCCTTTGAACAGTACATCACGTCCACCAGAGACAAGCAGGTCAGCGTATCCCTTTGAACAGTACATCACTTCCACCAGAGACAGGCAGGTCAGTGTATCCCTTTGAATAGTACATCACGTCCACCAGAGACAAGCAGGTCAGTGTGTCCCTTTGAACAGTACATCACGTCCACCAGAGACAGGCAGGTCAGTGTATCCCTTTGAACAGTACATCACTTCCACCAGAGACAGGCAGGTCAGTGTATCCCTTTGAACAGTACATCACATCCACCAGAGACAAGCAGGTCAGTGTATCCCTTTGAACAGTACATCACGTCCACCAGAGACAAGCGGGTCAGTGTATCCCTTTGAACAGTACATCACGTCCACCAGAGACAAGCAGGTCAGTGTATCCCTTTGAACAGTACATCACGTCCACCAGAGACAGGCAGGTCAGTGTATCCCTTTGAACAGTACATCACGTCCACCAGAGACAAGCAGGTCAGTGTATCCCTTTGTACAGTACATCACGTCCACCAGAGACAAGCAGGTCAGTGCATGGGTGGGATTTGTGAGCAGACCCACATAAACACGCTCTTTCTCTTAATCTGAAACTTGTGAAATAGCCCAGTTTTGTTGTCCAGGTTACAGACATTTTCTTAGCTTCAGTGAGCTTCTCAGGAGGGTGGCACGTCCCAGTAAGCTTTTTCATTTCTAATTCAGTCCCTGTAAAATTGCCATTTTTGAGCTCCAGTGGGCTTCTCTTGGCGGGTGTGCCCCAGTGAGCTCTTTTAATTTCTACCCCAGTCCCATCTGTGGTAGTGTCATTTTTCAGATCCATGCAAGGCTTGTTCTATTTATCATTAGTGTACTTTTTTAGACGTTAGTTCATACTTCAAACCCCTGATATGATACTGGAGGCCTGAAAATACATTGTCACAGATCTGTGATGTAATAGAGACTTCAGTCATACAATCATTTGAGTATTCTCAAAATGGGAGGGAAGTACATGAAAGATAACATCCATACTTTTGCTCTAACAGCAGGCACTGTGACATTTTGAGAATGCTGAGATGATTGCACAGCTTAAGTTCACATAAACTCTATGAAAAATCAGTGCATTTCCAACCCTCCAATATCTTTAAGCACAGGAGAAGAGATATTGGATTTACCTTATGTAACACTACACTATACGGTTGTTCACATTTTTTCTCTTCTTTCATTATCATGCCCTGAGATTACCTGTAAACTTGAATGGATAATGAGCAACAGATAAATGTTCACTGTGTTTGTGTTTCAATTTCAGAACTATATTGTGAGCACGTTGAAGTTACCGCTACACATTGCGCTGGATGACAATGCAGATTACACCAACTACAACCTTCCCAACGACTACTACATGGAACTAGCCGCAGCTGACGACGAATTTGGTGAGAGTGAGTGTTATTGTTCCAGAATTTAGTACATTTATACGGACATGAGATGTTTTTAATGAAAATTTACAATTTGTCTTACATTTCAAAGCCTAAACTAAAGTTTGTGTGTGCGATTATGGTCAGTCAAAAGCAGCACTAAAAAGTACATGTGGGTCTTATCCACAGTTTTGCTCGCTATTTGTAACGTCAATGAACAGGAGGATTTAAGTATACTTGTAGGAGCACTTATAAAAGTAGATTCTACCACCCTAAATCATTTGTCTCAGTGATTCGAGACTGCACAAACGTCATTCTGTTTTTGTTCCCGGTAACGATTAAACGTCAGTGCTAGTGGTTTCACAAGGTGCATACATGTAGTTGCAGTTCCAGGGGCTGCATCCGTGGAGTTATGGATTTAGATGTAGATAGGATCTAACTTTTGAGGAATAGACAATGTTTGGAAATAACTCTTTGGGGTTTGTATGGGTTGTGAAAGAGTGAGGCAAACTTTCCCACGTGACGTTATATACCAGTAACTAGAGAGGGGTGATTGTGAAGGACAAGGAGCAGGTGTGGAACATTTGCCTCAAAAGCAAGAGTATTCACTCGAACAAACCCAACGTCTAGTAAGTTAAAGAGTTTGAGAAAAATGTCTTTTGGTTTGCAGACGAATTTGATGACTTACCATCACCCATGGGCAAGTGTAAGGCTCTGTATGACTATGACGCCAACCAGGGGGATGAGCTCTCCCTTAAAAAAGGTGAGAAGATGACACACATGCTCACCTGTACACCTGCCACACCTGAACACCTGTCACACCTGTATGCCTGCCACACCTGAACACCTGTCAACTTGTACAATTTTGGTGTACTTTTTTTCTCTCATTCTTTTGAATTTTTCTTCTTTGTCAAAGAATACTGTAACACTGGCCACAGAAGCATATCAAGAAAATCTATTCTGCAAGTGAAAATTATGATTTGGAGAATGTGTTAATTTTAACCCCAGATGAGGAATTATTGATACGTACTGCATTTCGGTAAGGGTAGTGATAAGTATAAGAATTATTTTTTTACTTCCTTGAATTTTAACTTCTTCTGCTGTCACATATTTTAGGTTCCCTTTCCAACTTTTTGTTACTCGTTGCAGGTGATACAATTGTGGTTTACGACAAGCTGGGAGATGGTTGGTGGTCGGGTGAAATCAACGGACGCAATGGCATTTTTCCTTCCACCTACGTTCAGGAGGTGGAATGATGCGTTTCTTCAACTTTTGTACAGTTCTTACTTCTCCTAGAAAAAAAGCAGTGCTTTCATTTCTTTCACCAGTGAACATTGTGTAGAATGGTCTACGACTTGACATCAGCATCATTTTGATTCTCTTCTATGAATCGACGATGTTTGGAAATAACTCTGTCAAATTTGTAGGGGTTGTTGAAGAGTTGCTTTCCCTTGTTTTCTTAGAAATACTGGCCCTTGTCTCAGTGTTTCTGTGGAAAAGCAAGGAAAACAAGAGAAAGCAATTCTTCTACATCTTATTAGAACCCAACAGTTATTTCTGGAATTCATCTATTCGTCATCAATTTCATCACAATGGAAAGGGTGTCTGCTAGAGACTTGTGTTTTTGATTCACAGGTTCTGTGCTGAATTTGCGTAAATGTGTTATGTTTGGCATAATCAAAGAATTTACATCAGTGTACATGTTTTTATCAAAACCATTCAAATCAATGCTTTCTTTATGGACAATGTTGGTTTTTAAGGTGTTAACTTACCTCAGTGTTTTGCCATGAATGTCATATGGTTGTGCAGTTTGTATTAGACTTTTGTTTTTCATTATTTTGTCACAAAAATGATTTGCTTCCAAATAAGAGCATATTCTGGATTTCCTTGTATTATCGTTCAAAGAGAAAAACAACACCAGAAGATCTAAAAAAAAAAAAAATATTGACATTAATTTGTCAAAATAAACACCAATTTCCAAACGGAAGAGAGCCAACCAAAAATTATGTTAAATTCTCTTCAGAGATAAAGATCTGAAAACCCAGCAAGATTAATGATTTCTGGATTCTTTTTGGTTTTGAACTTTTTATCAGCCATAGCAGAGTTTCTACACAATCTTGAGGAAGACAACAAAAAAGAGCAACAAAAATCAGACATTAGACAGCTTTGAACATCTCTGCGCAATTCTTGCATGTCTTTTGGGTTTGAAAATGGGTGGTTTGTGTGGGGGAGGGGAGGGAAGGGGAGAGAATTAAGAGGAGACTGTAAGAAGATGGAACGTACTTTGAGAGAAATGGTATAACTTAAATGATTCAGTTTAGAACTCAGCATAATAAATTTAACTTGTGTATATTCAACAGTGATATGCACAGATTACTGGCTGGTGAAATGTTTTTACTCTTGCCACGTTTTCTGTGCTTGCTTGATTCTGTTGTGTGCTCTGCAGATACTTGTACTTGTGTTAACAAACTAGGGCTACCAATCTTTTTTTGGTTAGAAGCGACAAAATTGGCCCTTTTTTGTGATAGTTATACATGTATCTCAACACAGGTATTTTGCTGGATTATAATAGTGATCAGAAGTGTTGGTCAAATCAACAGATTTTGGTTTGCTTGTTTTAAAAGTGAATCTAAGTGTGTGGTGCACAGAATTTGGACTTCTTGTTGATAAGGAGAGAGTTAACAGCTGCTTTTATTTTCAATGTATCCAGCATTTTTTGTTGGTACTTTTTCAATAATTTTGTTTTGAATTTGTTGTTGCAATCTCAACTCCATGAAAAAAAGTTTATTTTGATCTTTTGTAGCATTTCTACCGCTAAACACTGTACCATCTTTTGCTTGTTTTTAATCCCTGAATTCTTCTTTGTCTGAGAACATCTGAGTACATCTCTTGTGTAGGTATATGTTGGAGAGGGGAAGCATTTCAACACAGAAATACTGTGATATTGTAGAGAAGTAGCATCCATGTGTTTTGTACATTTTGTAATCTTAAAGGCTTTTGTTTGAAACTTGTTTGGCTTGTACATACAACTAACTGCCTGTGTGTGTGTGTATTGTGAATAATGTTGTAAATCAAGAACCCTTTGTTTTGTACACTACATAGTGCTATTTACTTTGCATAGGATAATGAAGGGTCTGTCCGTGAATATTGTATTTGCTTTACGCCCCTTCCCAACCCAAAACACCCTCTACCCCACGCCCCCTCCCCCCCTCCAAATAAAAGTGCTGGGCATTAATTTTCATGGCTGTTCTGTGATTGAACTCTGACTCTAGGCTCCTGATATTAATTTGACATGAAGTGCATCTGAAGTGGAATAGCTACAGTTGTACCTCCATGAATTTTAATTGCAACACAGTTTGTTTTTTCATCACATCTTTAATTTTGTCGTTGTTGTCACAGATGCATTTGCAAGGGAAAGGATGTTTTGCTTGTATGCATATGGCATGTGAACACATGCATGCTACCCCCTCCCCCCAACACATACATACAAATGCAACCCCCCTTTCTCTCCCCCCTCCCCCCCCCCCAAATCTTTTGGTGCTTGCTACAGCTTTTTACCCGCAAGCGTCAGAAAGTTAACAGCAACAGTTGCTGAAAGTTTATGAGCAAGGTGTTTATTAGTCCCATTTTTCTTACGCTTTCTTTTCATTCGATCATGCTTTGGTCCTGGATCATTTGAGCGGGTGTTAAGAGCTGAGATGCAGATGTAAAAATATTTGGTTTTTTTACCAACTTTTTTTTAAACATTTATATTATCTGTTTATCTCCTATCATCAATTGTTCTTTGTAGTGCTTGGTATTTTACTGAAATCTGTTTCTGTCCCATCAAAAGATGTTTTCTCTCACCTCTATTTTGCTAGTGTTTTTTTATTTTTTATAATTTGTTTGTTTTGGAGATATGAACAATTGCTTGTTAGTTAACATTCATTTATTTTGCACATTAAAACAGCTAAATGTACATAGAAAACTTGCTCACTGTGTTAGCCTGTACTCATACATCCTTGTTCTACATAGAGTAGCAATGATGGTGCAATCTCTTCATTTTGTTAATTTGTTTGTGTCCGCTGCTAAAACTTGTGTATATTGGCATACTATTACGATGTCTTTTTCTTGTGTGTGTGTTTGTGTGTGAGAGATAGTGTGTGTGTGTGTGTGTGTGAGTGTGTGTGAGAGTGTGTGAGAGTGTGTGTGTGAGAGAGAGAGAGAGAGAGAGAGAGAGAGAGAGAGAGAGAGAGAGAGAGAGAGAGAGAGAGAGAGAGAGAGAGAGAGAGAGAGAGAGAGAGAGAGAGAGAGAGAGAGAGAGAGAGAGAGAGAGAGAGAGAGAGAGAGAGAGAGAACATGTTTGTGTGTGTGTGTGTTTGTGCACCTTAGAAGACTGTCAACAATCAAACCAAAGCCACAGAATGTTGACTGGACAGAATATGATGGCTGAATTAAGAGGTGAACATAACATTTTTGTTTTGGATTGTTTTCCTTTTCAATACATATCTCGCTTTCTTTTCAAAAAGGGCAGTAGATGTATCAAGTTTTCCCAACTGAAAGTTAAAGGCCAGGAATTCAAGCCATTGGGGTCTTTTTGACGAATTTATCTTTGCATAGGGCTACATTAATTTGTCTGCTGTTATGTTGCACTAAACAGGGTTGTGACAAAATTTACTCCAAATGTCCACCGTATATATAAAAGCTATTAGAAAAAACAACTATGTATGCAAGTCTTCTTGTCGTTCGCCTATTTATGTATGTCCTTTTCTGATTTAATTTTTGTTCGGTCATAAAAACAACAATTTGACACTTCAGCGCTGAGTGAGAGGCGAGAGAGATGTGAGCAAGACTGTTATTACCGTGTTAATGTGTTTCATACTACAATTTTGTACAAACTGTCACATACTTTTGAACCAAACAACAGTACAAATCAAAGAACTGTAAGCATTATGATGTAAAGATTTTGTTACTGTATTTTTCATAAGCTGTAAGCTTGTGTAGGTTTGTCTTGCTTTGTATCGGTGTTTTAAATGTTTGTCTCTTTCGAGTTAACTTTTTGTTCAGCTGCGTGAAAATGTGCTTGTAGTACAGTCTTTATGTATAGTTACATGATGGAATATGATATAATATATGCAAGTCTTATAGATACATTCATTAAAGTAACAGAAGAAATTGATCTTTTGTCTGTGGTTTATTTGATTTCTCTATCATAGTTAAATGTAAAGACCTGGGACAGATCAAATATCTAAACATCACAGAAAAGGCAATACAATATATCTCTTAGCACCTAAGCACATGTGCACATACATACACCCAGACACTCGCACAAACAGACACTCAAACGTAAAGAAAAAGTGCAGTAGTAACATGACTAAAATACAAATTTGAGTTAAACGGGAAACAAATATATAAAAAAGTTATCTATTTGGAAGAGACGTGAATCTGCACAAGTTTTGGGCATGTATAACATGTTTCTAAACATACATTTCAAAGTAAAAATGATCCCTTTGCTGAAAGCCCTTCATTCAATGAAAATGCTGAAATTAACATGATCAAAAAGCAGTATTCACTTTTACTTCCTACAATATTATGTGTGTGTGTATGTGTGTGCACACACAAATTTATGACTACAAAGGAATCTTTCAGAAGATAAAAATGAATTTAACATGGACATAACAAAAGTTGGCCCTTTGCCTTCAGAATAACCGAAAAAGCAGAAACTTGCTGCCCATAAAAATGAAATGTGCTGTATGTTATTATAAAACAAGAAACACAGAATTTCTCGTTGTATATGAAAATCAGACTTAATAGTAAAGGTAAAAAACAAAACAGTCTGCCTATTTTTGTACACAATCTGCTAAACCTTTTGCAGCCACAATCAATGACAGAAAATGTTTGAAATAGGGAAGTCAGCCTTCTGAAATATAGAGAACAGTATTTGAGAGTTCTTCCAAACCAATCTCCTTGCACTTGAGAGAATTTTGAGCATTGAAATGAATAAACAACTTTAATCCTCTTAAAAATAGCTGGTTGCCTTCAGTAATGAAAGTTTATATGCTATGTTATCAAAAGTATAAGAAACATAAAGTTTATAAAAGTGAACATCTTGTTTATGCACATTTCATTCTGGTTATGCATGTTATGAAGTCCATTCACTATAACATTGGAAGTAAAAGTAACAAAACATTACAAGTTTATAAAAGTAAACAATGCGTTTATGCGCATAATATTCTGCTTATTCACAACCTTTTACTCATGTAATCAAATCTTTAATGGTGTGTATTAATATGAATTATCACAAAAGATTAAATGCTTTACTATTTATTTATTTATTAAGGAGATTTCTATAGCGCATAACTAAAAGCACTATGCGCTTTACAATATCACTAGGTATAAGCACACGCAAACATACTCTGATTAAATAGAACTTAGCCTAACAAGACAATACTAAGAACACTAAACATTTGAGTTCATACAAAAATAGAGAATTAAATTAAATACTGGACAAACGATTAAAAAAGCTTAAGGCCTACACCGACTACAGTGGACTATTTCAAATACAAAAATTTAGTTAACTATAAAAGGCAGTGCATAAAACTCCATAATCCTAAAAAGAACAACAATACAGTAGTGTATTAGTAAATAGAAACATGATTATACATGTGTTAAACAAACAGTGACACTTTTTCTGTATATGGAACAAGGGACTGCAAGTGCAAAGAACGAGAACAAGAGAACAGTGAAAATGCTCTCACCAGAAACAAACACCAATACACACAAAAATAACCGGTTTCGACGGATGTTGTCTTCAGCCAACAAGTCCATGTATTATAAAATAAAATTAAAATAAAACAAGTATAATATATTAGCTCTCCTTTTATTTTATTATACTTGTTGACTGAATAAGACATTCAATTATAATGTTTTACGCCCTGACGTTAAAACCATTAGGGGCATGTTTCCGGTAGAATTCCTGACTAAAGATGAGATACACAGCTGTTTGAGTGTTACGGTGTAATCCGCCACCTGCACTTATGACAGAATGTCGCTGAGGTCTTGTACGTGCCACTGGGGTGACATGGGGGTGGGACATAGATACCCTCTCTGAGTTTGCACATAGAGTTGACCCTTGTCTGTCCCGGCCTTAATTCGAACCCGTGACTCTAGGATCACAAGTCTGGTGCTCTACCAACTGAGCTACCGGCCCGGCCCTCCAAGAAGACATTCATCAAAAAACGGCTCTTTTCTGCATGCTGGTGGGTTTTTTCCTGGTGAGAACATTTTCATTGTTATCTTGTTCCCTTTTCCTTTACACAAAGTGGCTGCCCCGACTGTGAGTAAATTACTAACAGTCACAGGCACAGGCAAATAACAACAAAGCAATGATGTACTGGTGTATTGGTAAGACAAAAGTATTGCACTATAAAGTACAGGTAATACTTTTTCTAGAGATGGTCTGCATAGCTAGCCCTGCAGTGGGTGAATGATGAACAACCAACTGGTGTAACAGAAGAACAATTGCACTAAATATTAACAATACTTTTCCCAGAGATCGAATATTTGTAGCTGCTCCTACAGTGGTTGAATCATGAACAATCAATTACAGGTGTAGTACATGTAGAAGAACAATTGCATTAATGTTCAACAATACTTTTCCCAGAGATAAGACTTAGAATGTAGTCACCCCTTCAGTGGTTGAATCATGAACAACCAACTTGTGTAACAGAACAATTGCATTATTTTTCAACAATGCTTTCCCCAGAGATGGATGTAGCCACCGCTACAGTGACTAAATTATGAACAGCCATGTGCCCTATCAACTTTACTACAGTGGAACCCCCCTTTTAAGACCTTCAAAAGTCTGAGAAAATCAGGTCTTAAAAGGTGAGAGTCTTAAAATGGGGGTACATTTACACAGGTAAATGGGGGTACATTTACACAGGTTATGATCAGAAAATCTAAGAAAACAGGATCTTAAAAGGGAGGGAGTCTTAATCTGGAGGGTCTTTAAAGGGGGGGGGGGGGGGTCGAGGTGTTCTACTTTATAATTTTGAAAGAAGCATCACAACAACAACGCCGGAAACAAACCCAGGCCAGTACAGTGGTACTTTTGGTGTGAGGTCCCTCCAATGAGAAAACACCTCTCCCAGGTTTGTGGAGGTCTTAAAAAGAAAGTTCCACTGTATTTTAACTCTGAAATACAGTGGAACCCCCCCCCCCCTTTTAAGACCCCTGCAATTTAAAGGTGGTCGTCTACATTTTTGCTTTTTTTCAATAATCTTATGGTTAGATTTCGATACAAAATTATGTCAAATGATGAATGAACCATGGGGAAAAAAATTATAGAAAAAAAAATATATGTAAAAAAAGATTTTATTTTTGGGTAGCGTGACTCACGCTTCCAATATTTTGTTTTCTGTTTGCTGAGAACATGTGCTTTGCCTAAAAATACTGACCAATCAAATTCATGTCACTATGCTTATAGCCATGCCCAAACAAGTGCAGCAACAGTTTGACACTGGAGCGCTGTCCACGCTTTTTTTTTTATAAACGCACGAAATGCACGGGATTTGAGAGGAGCTTTGCGCTTGGCATTTTCCAAATAAGGATATCCTACTATGAGTACTACGCTGGAATACTACAATGAATTTTCAAACGGCTACACTGGCTTCGTCTTTCCTGATCGAAAGGGGGTGTATTGTTGATATTTGTAGATAATAGACTCTGCATTTTAATGGTCAAATGGCGATTTCGGTATAAAAATGTAGACAAGGACCTTTAAGACTGCCCCTCTTTTGAGACCTTGCCTTTTCAGATTTTCTACTCATAGTTTCTGTTGATTATAACCTCTAGTTTAAGATGCCCTCTTTTTTATGACCTCATTTTCGCAGATTTTTGGAGGTCTTAAAAGGGGGGTTCCGCTGTATTCACAGTCTCTTGCTCACTGTGCCTGCAGCTTTTTCATCAGTTCGTCAGAAGTGGTGATTATCACCAGTCCGTCCTTGGCCCTCGTGGCAAGGTTGACGATGAACTTGTCAAGGTCAGCATGGTTTTCGTTGGCGTGCGGTTCCAGTCCAATGACCACAGACTTGTCCATGCCGCTGAATCCACGAACCGTGTCCACTGTCACGCCCTGAGTTGTCGGCCTGGTATCATCAGTGCCATCAGTTTCTGCAAAACAGCATTTGGGTGATTTTGTCTGTTCTTGGAAAGGGAAGTCTTTTTCGCGTTAAGGATCTTATTGCTTGCTTGTTTGTTTTTATAATGCAAGCATGCACATCTGCATGCATGCAGACCCACGCACATTCACACACCCTCAAACAAACAAACCCAAACCGCATCAAATCTAGTCAAAGGGCTAAAAACGAGTTCCCTGAAATCAAACAAAAGATGAAAGACCTGCCAGGAAAAAGATTTTGCTGTTTTGTGTGAGATCTTGTTTCACTGGGATGCCCCCCAAGACAAGATTTTTAACACTTCAAAAGAGATCAAGATTTTTAACATTTCAAAAGAGATCAATATTTTTAACATTTCAAAAGAGATCAAGATTATTAACACTTCAAAAGAGATCAAGATTTTTAACACTTCAAAAGAGATCAAGATTTTTAACATTTCAAAAGAGATCAATATTTTTAACATTTCAAAAGAGATCAAGATTATTAACACTTCAAAAGAGATCAAGATTTTTAACACTTCAAAAGAGATCAAGATTTTTAACACTTCAAAAGAGATCAAGATTTTTAACATTTCAAAAGAGATCAAGATTATTAACATTTCAAAAGAGATCAAGATTTTTAACACTTCAAAAGAGATCAAGATTTTTAACACTTCAAAAGAGATCAAGATTTTTAACACTTCAAAAGAGATCAAGATTTTTAACATTTCAAAAGAGATCAAGATTTTGTAAACAAGATTTAAAGAGACAAATTTATGTGAAAAGACATAAGCTTTTTAGAACGTTCAACATTTTTACCGTGATAGACCAAAACGGAACTAGTCTGAAGCATAGAGACTACAGTGGAACCCTCCTCCCCCCCCCCTTTTAAGACCTCCCCCCCTTTTAACTTATTTAAGACCATACTTTTTACTGGTTGCCACACAAATGTGGGAGAAAAAAAAGAAAGAAAAAAAGACCATACTTTTTCCAGAGTATCTGTTCATAACCTCTTTAAATTTGCCTCCATCTTAAAACTCCCCCCTTTTTAAGACCTAATTTTTTCAGATTTTTTGAGGTCTTCAAAGGGGGGTTCCACTGTAGCATGTAAAGTGAGAAAGGAAACAAACTTGCAGCAGTCCCAGATTGCCAGACAGGTTAGAGGGAAGACAAAGAACCCCGCAATCAACCAACCGTTCACTGATTTCTCCACCTCATCCTTCTCCCTCCGCTTGCTGACGAGGATGGCGATGTCGTCTGGCTTCATCCCGGTCCCAAGATACGATTCCAGCACACCGAACAGAGTGCGATACACAGACTCCTTTGTGCATTTCACCACCTCCACCCCCTTTCCGTTCTGATAATCATGACCCAGTCTGGGCGCATCAGACACACACGTTTTCCCGTCTGGAACCGCCTCACTTGGTTTGTCCATGAACTTCATAGCGTAGTCGAAGATCTCTTTGGAGTTTCTGGAAATCTCGCTGAGCATGAAGTTGTTCTTGCCGATCAGACCCGGCAGCCCTGCTTTGAACTTGTGCACCTTCTGGGCGTAGTCCATAAACACCCAGAAATAGCCACAAGTCAGGTCCACTTTCGACGATCTCGTTTTTTTCGGGGATGAGACCAAGTTGGAATCAATTTCTTCTAGACTTTTATCGCACTTGCTAGATGCTGTACTGCTTGGTATATTATCGCAAGTTGAAGTTCCAGAACCACTGTCTTTGATTTCGTTTGTCAGACTTGCAGCATTTACACCAGCTTCACTAACCACAGCCTCCGATGCTGGGACCTGGTTGTCCATAATGGTAGTATCGGCGTCTTGATTGGCCAGTTTCTCAGCGAGCGAGTACCAGTCTCCATCCCTGTCCTTGAAGTTCTGCGCCTCGTCGATGATGACGTTCCTGACGTCCTTGTAGCGGGCGAGGAAACGGCGAGGTTTGGTGCTGTCCTCCATCAACTCCCGTCTGCTCACCACATGACACACCTTGAAGGAACTGTGGGAAGGATAGAGAAATAATGTTGGTATTAAAGCCGAACACCTGTCTCCAGGAGACCAAGCTTTGTTATACAGTGGAACCCCCCTTTTAAGACCTCCAAAAATCTGAGAAAACCAGGTCTTAAAAAGGAGGGAGTCTTAAAATGGGGGGTAATTTTACAGGGCCAATGAACAATAAATGCAAAGAGACATGGTCTTAAAAAGGAGGAAGTCTTAAATTGGGGGTTGTTTAAAGGGAGGTTCCACTGTGGTAGAAGGCCTCTTTCTTTCTTTCTTTCTTTGGTGTTTAACGTCGTTTTCAACCACGTAGGTTATATCGCGACGGGGAAAGGGGGGGGAGATGGGATAGAGCCACTTGTTAATTGTTTCTTGTTCGCAAAAGCACTAATCAAAAAATTGCTCCAGGGGCTTGCAACGTAGTACAATATATTACCTTACTGGGAGAATGCAAGTTTCCAGTACAAAGGACTTAACATTTCTTACATACTGCTTGACTAAAATCTTTACAAACATTGACTATATTCTATACAAGAAACACTTAACAAGAGTAAAAGGAGAAACAGAATCCGTTAGTCGCCTCTTACGACATGCTGGGGAGCATCGGGTAAATTCTTCCCCCTAACCCGCGGGGGGTGGTAGAAGGCCTCAGAGCTAAATCTAGTGTTGCCAGCACGAGAAACTAGAGCTACATCTGCTGGGTGCCGATGTTGGCCTTTAACCTATATTGTTCAATTCAAGAAAGTGTGAAACAAAGAATTAAATATTGGCACAAAAGGCACTCATATTTCAGGGGTCAATTTAAAAAAAAAAAAAGAAAAGAAAGAAGGGGAGTTACCATTGACAATGCTTATCACTTTATATTTTAAACAGCAGTACCCTCCCTTACTCCATGTAACCCCCCACTCAAACCACTCCACTGCAAGGAACCTTTTGACTCAAAGGTTGTCTGCTTGAAAGCTGCAAGGTGTCTGACCAAAGGTGGCCGATATCACTGACTGATGTAGCAAAAATCTTAATTGATTAATTATGAATTAGAATATAAAGCCCATCATGTCTTCACAGGTGACAAGGCCGTATCATTTGCATTTTCCCATCGTCTCACTCTTATTAACCACCACCATCACCACACAAGGACTGGGTGGCCGAGTGGTAACGCACTTGCGCTTGGAAACGAGAGGTTGCGAGTTCGACCCTGGGTCAGGGCGTTAGCAATTTTCTCCCCCCTTTCCTAACCTAGGTGGTGGGTTCAAGTGCTAGTCTTTCGGATGAGACGAAAAACTGAGGTCCCTTCGTGTACACTACATTGGGGTGTGCACGTTAAAGATCCCACGATTGACAAAAGGGTCTTTCCTGGCAAAATTGTATAGGCATAGATAAAAATGTCCACAAAATACCCGTGTGACTTGGAATAATAGGCCGTGAAAAGTAGGATATGTGCCAAAATGGCTGCGATCTGCTGGCCGATGTGAATGCGTGATGTATTGTGTAAAAAAATTCCATCTCACACGGCATAAATAAATCCCTGCGCCTTGAATATGTGCGCAATATAAATTGCATAAAAAATATTTAAAAAATTAAAAATCCCTGCGCTTAGAACTGTACCCACGGAATACGCGCGATATAAGCCTCATATTGATTGATTGATTAATAAATCTAGTGTTGCCAGCACGAGAAACTAGAGCTACATCTGCTGGGTGCCGATGTTGGCCTTTAACCTATATTGTTCAATTCAAGAAAGTGTTGTCAACAAGTGAAACAAAGAATTAAATATTGGCACAAAAGGCACTCATATTTCAGGGGTCAATTTAAAAAAAAAAAAAAAAGAAAAGAAAGAAGGGGAGTTACCATTGACAATGCTTATCACTTTATATTTTAAACAGCAGTACCCTCCCTTACTCCATGTAACCCCCCACTCAAACCACTCCACTGCAAGGAACCTTTTGACTCAAAGGTTGTCTGCTTGAAAGCTGCAAGGTGTCTGACCAAAGGTGGCCGATATCACTGACTGATGTAGCAAAAATCTTAATTGATTAATTATGAATTAGAATATAAAGCCCATCATGTCTTCACAGGTGACAAGGCCGTATCATTTGCATTTTCCCATCGTCTCACTCTTATTAACCACCACCATCACCACACAAGGACTGGGTGGCCGAGTGGTAACGCACTTGCGCTTGGAAACGAGAGGTTGCGAGTTCGACCCTGGGTCAGGGCGTTAGCAATTTTCTCCCCCCTTTCCTAACCTAGGTGGTGGGTTCAAGTGCTAGTCTTTCGGATGAGACAAAAAACCGAGGTCCCTTCGTGTACACTACATTGGGGTGTGCACGTTAAAGATCCCACGATTGACAAAAGGGTCTTTCCTGGCAAAATTGTATAGGCATAGATAAAAAATGTCCACCAAAATACCCATGTGACTTGGAATAATAGGCCGTGAAAAGTAGGATATGCGCCGAAATGGCTGCGATCTGCTGGTCGATGTGAATGCGTGATGTATTGTGTAAAAAATTCCATCTCACACGGCATAAATAGATCCCTGCGCCTTGAGTCCGAGTCTGGAGATACACGCGCGATATAAGACTTCATATAACATAACAAATCAAAAAACAAAACTACTGTCTCTTACTTGACATAAGCGCAGAGAAGAGGGTTCTCAGCCAGGTACAAGATCTGCGACCTTCCGCAGCCCCTGTCCACCAGTTCGCGGATCATTTCCATGGCAGCGACAGTCTTCCCTGCACCCGGGGGACCATGCACCCACAGCTGTTTGGTAAACTGCCTTGTCCACAGCAGTTCTAGCTGATCACACGTCAGCAAAAAGTGACAGTCATGGTACTCTGACAGCGACTGCTTTTCTGCTGAAACGGACTGTTTTTCTGTTGAAGCGGACTGTTTCTCTGAAGAAGAAGTCTGTTTGTGAGCTGAGGCGGACTTTTTGTGATGATGTGGGACCTGAGAGAGAGCAGAGGGTGGCTGGGGTTGCTGACACGGGGTATAGCTGGCGATGGAAAGCAGGAGGGAGGTAGCAATGCTGTCCATCTTGGCAGGGTGGAGGAGGTAGGTTGGTGGGTAAATGGAAGAGTCGAGGGATGCCTGTTGACAGAAATATTCATGGTTACTCAATTTTGAAAAGCTGTGTTCCTTTTGTACAGCAGACACCTGGATGAACTTTTGCATCTAATCATTTGATTGTTGACATGTCTGATGTCATCTTGATGAATAGTTATCCTCCATGTCAAAGCTAGCTCCCCACGTTTGAAGGGAGGATAAAAGAGTACAGTGGAACGCACCTCCACCCATTTTTAGACCCTGTATTTAAGACCTTCCTGTTTCACATTTTCTGTTCATAACCTCCGTAAATTTACCTCCAGGGGGAAGTCTTAAATTGGAGGTTCCCCTGCATACCTCACCTGGAAATTCTGCAGCATGAGGTTGTCGGCGAGACAGAGCAGGTGAATCTTGACGGCCAGCCTCTCCAGGCATCCCCCGTGCTGCACCAGTCGCAGTTTGACCTCCCTGGCTATGCTCTGTGCCACCTTCCACACCTCCCCGCTGTTCAGGTGAGACGTCACAAACAGCACCAGGTGCACACCATAGTGCTTACTGTTTGGGGGAGAAAAACACCTTTTCTTGCACACAAAAAAGAACTTATTTCTAATTATTCTCTAAAAAGACAAAGCGAAAAAACAGAATTTTGGCATCTAATCATTTGATTGTTAAAATGTCAGATATCTTCTTGATGGATACTGTTTTTTCCTCCATGTCAAAGAGCCCCACTTTGGAAGGGAGAATCAAAGAATACAGTGGACATTTTTCAGGCTATTTAAGAACTCCTAACAACCCTCCCCTCCCCTCACCCCCCCCCCCCCCCCCCCAAACAAAAGTGAATCAAGTAAATAAGTCAAAAGAACAACACGAGCAAAGCAACAGAACAATAAATAAATATAAACATTAAAAGAAATGGGACGTAACCGCTCAAAATGCATATGACACGTGCAACCTGCAACCCGAGTAAGTGTGAGTTGTATATTGCGTCACTCGGTCACGGATCGAGGAAAAGCAAAAACAGTTCCAGATTTTGAAACCATGTTCGTCGGCCATTGTTAGCTTGCAAAATATTGTTTGCACGAGCTTTGCTGACATACATCGCAGTTGTTTGTTTGTTCGTTCATGGGGGGTAACTCCCACGGCTTTTACGTGTATGACCGTTTTTACCCCGCCATTTAGGCAGCCATACGTCGCTTTCGGAGGAAGCATGCTGGGTATTTTCGTGTTTCTATAACCCACCGAACTCTGACATGGATTACAGGATCTTTTTGGTCTTGTGCTCGCGTGTACACACGGGGGTGTTCGGACACCGAGGAGAGTCTGCACACAAAGTTGACTCTGAGAAATAAATCTCTCGCCGAACGTGGGGATGAACTCACGCTGACAGCGGCCAACTGGATACAAATCCAGCGCGCTACCGACTGAGCTACATCCCCGCCCATACATCGCAGTATTTACCAGATGTCGCCACAACTTTCGGTTTTGGGTCGATGTGCTCCGGATTACTTTCCTGACGTTTTTGTAATTTTGAGTGCTTATAAGGCAGGAGTTCTTGCAAAGTTCTATGCAAAATAAAGTGCTGATGTAGCAAATGAGCTGTACCTAGTCAAAATAAAGTGCTGATGTAGCAAATGAGCTGTATCTAGTCAAAATAAAGTAACAACCTAAAATAAAAATGAAAAACTGTGGATTTCAGCTCGTTTTTGCGCTTGTTTGGCGTACTTACTCAACTGGAGATATAATTTGAGCAAACCCAACTCGTGATCATTTTGGAAAAAATCGTTATAAGTCCACTTATGGACGGTTGTATGTCGTATCAGAGAGGGGGACGTAATATAGAGGTGTGAAATACTAAGAAATAGAAAAAGAAAAATCCGTCAGAGAAAAATCAGTCGTAATATTGAGGGACCCGTAAAAGAGAGGGGTCGTAGTGGGAGGTACCACTGTATTACCGTTTTTACTCCGCCATTTAGGCAGCCATACCCACAAGTAAAACCACTCTCACCTCAGGATGAGAAGAGAAGAACGCAGGTCATCATGGGTGGGTGCACTGAGGCGTGTCCTCCAGCACTGCAAGGGGATGGCCAGGTGAGGCTCCTCGCCAAAGGTGGACATGACGCGCCGGATGCAGGTCACCAGGTGTGCTTCGTCCAGTGTGTCCAGGTAGTGCTTGGGCTCGAAGTTGAATCCTTTGGTCACTGGAAATACAGCACAACCCGCAATGAGTTGTGTATCAAAACTTGTAAGAATGCAGATTTATGAACAAACTAACCCAAAAAACCTAAAAATCTAAAAATATAGAATCACAATCAGTGTTGTTCCCAGGCTCCGGTCATGGACATATACTATTTAGATCTGGCGCATCAGTCTGACCCCTCCCTGGCCGGTCCACGGTCCAATAGTATTGACATGAAAGAGGTTTTCTGATCACCAATTTGTCTATCTAGTGGAAAAAACCAGGACATGTGGACCTATACATATGTTCTCTTGGGTCTGGGAACAACACTGCATCATGACACATCAACTTTTTAAGGAGAAACGAAAAGGAGGGATAAGCTTAATGTCTCTTTCAAGTAAGATGAAAAGGATGGGTAGAGTATGGGGGGTTGGTGGGGGTAACAACAAAAGGAAGAAACAGAAAATGAAATGAAAAGACAATGAATGTTACACAGGATAAACAGAAGGACAAGGTTTAGATGACCTCACATTTGAGGACTCTCTACTTGGCTGCTTGAAAATACAATGTTACACAGGAGTAAAAAAAGGACAACGTTTAGGTGACCTCACATTTGAGGACTCTCTCCTTGGCTGCTTGCAGCGTGTGAGGCAGGGTGTACACCAGGCGACTGAACGGTGTGTGTAGTGGGACCTTGACAAACCGAGTGTGGAGCTCAGGTCGCACTGGAACACAGACACATTGACATGTGCACCAACACACGTGCAAACACACACATGCATTTGCACACAAACACACATACATGCAAGCAAGCATGCAAGCATTCATGCACACACGAACGCACATACACATCACATACACACACACACACACTAACACACATAAATAGCAACCTCACACATTCAACTTGAATCACATACTAATGCTGCAGAAAAGACTGAATCCCTGTCTCGTAGCAAGTCTTCTCCACGATCAAATCATCATTCACATATCAAATCATTTTCTCTTAAAAAAAAGTCTAACAAATATTGCCATTTGATTTCAACATCCTCTTTAAAAAAAATGTTGAAACAATAAATAATTTACCTTCACATCAAAATAACAAGCATTAACCTGTTTGCTGTCAGGAAAATGTATACATGTATACAAAGCTTTACCAGTATTTACCTGAATTAACAACTTCAAGTGGGCCCTTCATGTATAAATGAGTACACCACACACACACATTGTTTGTTTTTTGTCTTTCTTCTTTTTCTGTTGTTTACTGAACAGTTAAAGTTTCCCCTTAAAACAAGTTACCCAGGACATCAGCTGACGTGCTTCAGGCAGTGAATGGGTTAACTCATTCGGGGCGCGTCTAAATTGTCCCTCGTGTTCCCTTCCGGTGCAAGATTTTGACCCATTTTAAAAAATAAAATAAAAATCAACAACACAAAATAACCTTACATTTGTGCAAAGTTTGAAACTTGCTCTTTTAGAAAATATATGAAACATTTGAAAGAACATACCTTTTGTTGTCTTCACATCCAGTCAAACTACCTCTTTGAAGCAAAAAAAACAAAAACAATTTCTATGTCATGGGTTCATCATACACAATGTCATGATCGACACTTTCATTGTCCGAATCATCACCCAAATCATCGTCCATTGGCACAAACTCGTCACCAGAATCTAAAATATCCTCTCCACTATCATCATCACTAAGGTCAAGATCAGAACCGTCCTGAATAACAAGTTCTAGCACTCTTTTCAAGTTAATACGTCTTGTAGCAGAACAATCCGCCATCTTGGAAAAGTCAAAACACGTGGGTCGCACACCGTCAAAAAAATCAAATTATTCCCAACAATTGAAGGGAAGGAACTGTTTACAGTGAATGGTTCCACTGTGGACAGGCATAAGTTTATTGCGGGGGTTGTTTCCCTTGGTCAGTTAAAACTTCGTGATATCCGTCGGATCGTAACTTCCAATGTGTCGGCAACGCGAAGCACAGCAGTCGGACTTCCAATTCCGACACAACGCGAATGAGTTAAATGCACTTGAAACACACACCTCTGGACTGACTGAGGACTTCAGCTTTCCACTGGTTGAAGGAGAGTTGTTCCACATCACCGCCAGGCCTCACCACATAGCTCTCAGGGCAGCAAGTGAAGACACCGCCGGGAAATTTGCACACCGACACCACCACCACACGCCGCCGCTCCTGAAAACACCATGCTGAATGAAATAATGATTATCATCAAATCTTTTATACAGAAATAGACTGCGACACAGAAAAAAAACTCAAAGAAAAAACTGAACAAATAGGAAGCAAAACCAAACCGATAAAATAACCTTGTATATGATTCAGTCTATACATTTTCTAATTCTCAATGCGAATGACGAAGGACACTGTTTCTGTTGATGTAAACTATCACTTTCAAGAGACAAGTGGTATCTGAGTGGTATACTGGTTGTGCACACATTTTATATCTACTTATAAATCGAATATAACCAGAACACGACAAACAGAAGGCCACAACTGGCCACAACTGGATGGTGACGGCCAAAGTCGACTTTTTACACACTTTTTTAACTCTGTGTTTCCGGAAATTTTCAATAGAGTCTTCGGAGGCAAATCCAGCACCACGCAAGTCGTGGGAAACGTGCGGTAAAGACTTTGTGCAGCATCAAGCAGTGAAAGGAACAGCAAGTACTGGATCCACACTGACTCAGTGGATAGCACCTTTGACGATTAATATTGGATTTGATGTGTCTAGTAGTCTAGTACAGCGGAATCCCTCTTTTAAAACCCCCCAATTTAAGACTTCCTCCTTTTTAAGATCCTCCTTTCTCAGACGTTCTGTTAATATCCTCTGTAAATTTACCTCTATTTTGAGACTCCCTCCCTTTTCAGGTCTAATTTTCTTGGATTGTTGAAAGTCGTAAAAGGAAGGTTGCACTGTGTACACATCTAGATGCTAAGGTGAGTGAGCATAGATGATCCACCAAAACAGAAAGATGCATGAACAGTCTTGAAAATGTCACAAGTATGTACATATACATGTACATGTCTTGGTCTTCAGAATTTTTCATCATGAAACTGTTCCTGTTTGCAACACCAGAACAATTTGTGATAAAATTAACTCACATTTCTCGGACAGTTGGCGACAGGGTGGAACTTGATGTCCCAGTGCTTCCCTTGCTGTACGTGCACACCTGTGTCCCCCCAGATCATGTCCTTCATCATGCGTTGCACCTGGTGAGCTGTAGGCATGTTGTAATTCAATATTGGTCTCAAACATTGTCATGGTATTGAATTCCACATGTAATTACCCTACTTTGGGGACTTTAAGGCACAACTTTTCCCCCAAACTTTCACCCCCGCGCCCTGTGGCCGGGATCGCCTTGTGTATGGCTAAAGGAGAGTGCAAATATACCCAAATCCCTATACAAAGAAAGAAATTTGGATATTGCCTTAATTGTAGGAGGTTTGGTACTGAGCAGTAGCCACACTCATCTGACTTGAACCCTTCAGACTCCCTGTAATTGCTGTTTCAACTCATATATTGTCTAAGGATGGTTTTTGTAAGCAAAGGCCATTACAAAAAAAAAACAGATACAAATCTAGAGGGCTAAATTCGGGTTATTGTGGCCACCACTCAGTGCCAAAACCTCGTACTTTTGAGTCAATTCCCGGATTTGGAATACATTTTTGAAAGAGCATAAAAGTCAGACCTTTTAACATTCAAATTTGACACTTTGGGAACTTGTCATCCTATATCTTAAAACCCAGTGTACACCAAATATAAAATAGTTTGCTAAACAAATACAGGCAAATCCAGCTAACTCACAAACGGTTAAGTCAAAAATTCGCTTAGCACACAAAGAAATTCTGGTCCGGAATTATCCCTCTTTATCTATGTGTACAAAGTACCCTGAGCTCGAAATGGGATTTCTCTTACGTAAGTCGAAAGACGGATAGCACACAACAGAAAGTCAGTCCCAAAGACAAAGTTTACTCTATATTTACTACAGCAACTCGAAACACGAAACTTGGCGTCTCACACTAGCGCATTGTGTAACCTTATTCCCTTCTTCTCTACATGGACGCCACACCGACTGGTCAGTCGGCACGCAATAAAGTATGAACTGAAGTTAGGAGGGGGCGAGGAGTAAGGAGGGGGCGAGGAGTAAGGAGGGGGCGAGGAGTAAGGAGAATTATCCAACTCCAAGAAAACATTCTGAAAAAGGTGGGGAAGTGGTGACAAGGCAGTGAACGCACTCACCATGCACTGACATCATACGAAAGCAGCCACACAAACACAGCACAGAGGCAGAGGCAGGTGTGCAGATGCTTTGTGAGAATAAGCGTTGAAAACCAGTTTGAATAAAAAAAACAGCAGCTAGAGCCGCATGTCATAATCATTCTTCTTGTCTGGCTTTATTGACTGCATGCCGATCTTGTGGCAGTGACTTTTCATTCTTCAGTCGGACTGTACACAAACCGCTCTCACTCTCCCTCACTGACTACCCTAAGCCCTGACAACTGATCCTTGGAAATTGTTTGGAAGAGTACACCTCTCTATTTCTCTCCAATGCTCTTCCTGCTGACTTCAGTGACACCGGACACCCCACTGAGTTTAGCCAGCTACCCCCCCTCCCCCCCCCCCTCTCTCTCTCTCCCCCCAGCAGTACTGTTTGGTGCTGTGGCAAGAGAGGTGTCACCGGCTAATTGAGGCCAGCTGCACTGTTCACTCAGAGCAAAACTAGTTGACTGTGTCTAACTTTTGACAAAGCAACACAACTGAAGGGTTCACAGATTAGGTAACCGACTCACTGGTCAAGGCTGCAGGGAAACAAGAGTATCTTGTCAATGAAAGAGGTTACACACAGATACGCGATGCTGAGAACGGTGGCCGATTTTTCACTCTCTTTCTCGGAGGGCCTTCATCATTGCAGGGACTGCTGTAAAGAAATGCTTGCTCAGAAACTAACTCTTTTTGCATTGAAACATGCACCAGAACTGGTGGACACCATCGACAATGTCAAACATGAAATCGAAGCAGTTTGCTTGAGGAAACGGTCGTCAGCAACTCAAACTTCTCTGTTTTCTTTTTTTAAGAAAATCTGAGGTGACTTTCTTTGTGGCCCCGCCCCCTCCCTCTGTAAGGACCCCCCTCCATAAGGACCGATTTTTGTCAACATTTTCAAGGTCGCTAGAGAGAGGTTCCACTGTACTATGACCAAGTCGAAATTTCGGATAGGACACAATAACAATTCGGTCCCTTCAATTTCGTCTTATCCGGATTTGCCTGTATAGGAGTTCGTAGAATTTTTGTGGGTGGCATTATTATCAAAGCTGACATTGCCTACATTGAATACTATCATAAATCTCCACTGTCTAGTGTTTATATATCCTTCATTACTTTTTGGTGCAAAACTATAGACAATCAATTTTTTTCTACAAAGTTCTACAAAGTTCATTTATTCTTGTTATGTGAGAATGCTACTCTGAGACGGAATCTGAATCATACATCTATTACACTAGTGACAATTTGAAACAGCTAGTTTGTCTGCATTAAAAATCCTTTAAATTAAGCCAAACTCTCAGCTACACTGGTCCCTTAAAAAGTCAAGCCCCTCACTGATTTTGTACTCAGCGCTGGCTTCCAAGGCTTCACCATACACAGCAGACGTGGCGTCCTCGATACCGAAATAGACATGGCCACCGTAGTGGTTGGCGAAGGCAGAGACGTACTTGACGCAGTAGTATCGGATGCGGTCGGCAAACGATTTCCCCTGCTCTTTGTTGCTGGCCAGAAGTTTGAACTGGATCTGCTTTCCTTCTTGTTTGAGCATGTCCTCCACCTTGCTGTACCTGTACTCTGCCGGCACCAGGGGGAGTTCACCTGGAGTGATAGGGACAAAATAGATAAACCAGGTGCTGCGCTCACGGCAATATTTTGCCTAAATAGTGCCAGACACATTACAGCCATAATCGCTGTGCAAAATAAGTCTTGTTTTGCGTCAATCTATGGACATTACTTGTCAGCACAACCCTTGTGTTCACAACCAGCATACTCTCTTGATACAGTGGAACCCCCTTTTAAAAAAAACCAACTTAAGACCTCCCCCTATCATTCCAGATGACCAACCCCTAGTGCCAGCATACGTTTTTGTTCATAACCTCTGTGAATATAACTCCCATTTAAGACTCCCCCCCTTTATAAGATAACATTTTCTCAGATTTTTGGAGGTCTTAAAAGGGGGGTTCCACTGTACATAAAAAAATACCGTAATGGTACATGTGATGAGAGCCAGGACACAATTGAGACCAGCATAAGTGTTTCTACATGGCCCATTTATTACCAGACTGTCAAAGAACGCAGGGTCTTAAACAGGGGGAGTCTTAAATTTGGGGTGTTAAAACGGGACTCTGCTGGAAACCATAAACAATTCAAATCTCCCTCCCCCGTCTGCCTGACCCCCCCCCCCCCCCTAAATATATCAGCTTACTCAGCGGAGAAGGTTCCCCGGTCTTAGACAGCAACTTCACAGCAGAAGAGTACGTCACGTAATGCGTGGCGGTGTCAGTGGGCAGGCGGCAGTGGTAGTTGAGCGTACACAGATGTTCAGCTGTCTTGACGAACAAGAAGAGGTCGCGGTCGTCAAAGTTGCCGACAAAGTCAAAGTAGTTGCAGAGGTCATCTCCAGACATGATGTCGGCCAGGTTGCTCTCCATACCACTCCACCACGTGTCCAGGTCTTTGGATTGCACCTAATGTTGGAAGATGATTTAATAAATAAATATACAAATAAGTAAATTAAAAAATTTAAAGAGTTTATATACACACAGACACAAAAAAAAGTGTCCCATTCTCACAAAATGATAGATCAGTTGATTTTTAACATCCTCAGACCTGTCAACCCCTTCCAAGGCCAACCTGTACTAATATGATTAAAAACTGTAATCAGGGCAACAATCCCTTACACACTCCCAAAAAATGAACATGCGCAAACCTGAGTTCACACGCAAGACTCGCAATTCCCTCGCACGACATAAAAAAGAAGAAAGACCAGCTGGTAAATACTCAACATTTATTTTGTATTCATAAAACACATCTGATTTAGCATTAATAAATACATACAACTACTGTAAAACGCACCCAAACAACTACTACTGTCCACTGACCAGGAAAAATCACAGTCCAGTCTCACCTGATCACTTTAAGCTTAAATTTATAACACAGTCACACCCACACAACTACTACTGTCCACCAGGAAAAATCACAGTCCAGTCTCTCCAGATCACTTTAAGCTTAAATGTATAAAGGTCATTCCAAAAAGCTGGCACAAAATGTGGGACAACAGAGAAAAAAAAAAAGTGTTGTAAATAAAAAATTCTTGCATTGCATATGGAAGAGGAGTGTATGAGTGACAATAAAATTCTAGTTTGAAGATAAGTTACAGCTTGATGCCCACATGGGAGGCAGTTGAATTTGTGTCGTCAGCAAAATGTCTATTGTAACATGGAAACCAAATGACAATGAATTAACAACAAAATGACTGTTTCAAATTGCCAAAATTACTTTATTCTTTTTAACATTGACAAAATAACAGCAAACAAACTGAAATAAGTGAAAATACAACATACATGTATATACATCTGAGTACATTATCATGACCTTGAATCTTTACTTATTTGACATAGAAAACTTTTTTCTCTCAGTATAATGAATCACAAGAGAACACAATCATGTTGCATAATAATATGATTCTTTGAATAGAAGAACCCAGGTCAATTAAAAAAGAGGGAGAAGCAAATATAGCCTTTTATACTATGTCTTTAAAAAAAAGTATGTCTATCGTAACATGGAAACCAAAAACAAAGAATCGATTCTCTAACAGCTACCTTCTGATAAGTTACACTCCAATTTTAAACTAGCATACTTTCTATTCAATAGGGTTTTTTTTTACATTTACATTCAGATCCGAAAGCATCTGGTATAGCTTTACCAGCACCACCCTTGCTCCAAGGCCGTGGAATTTTATTTGGAAAACTAGTCAAAGCGAAATGAAATTCCACGACCTGGGAGCAAGGTTGGTGCTGGAACTGTCTTCACAATGTCATTAGCAGTGATCCATGCAGAGTCCGCCCAAGTGTAGTTTTTCTCATTTCCCTTTTCCTTGTCCAGGTAAGTCACTTTCAGCTCTTCGCCGTCAACCTCGGTCACCTTCGCATAAAAACGCACTGTGCGGTTTCTCCCCCCAACAGCCACCAAGCAGAAATCTCCAACGGATGGAGGGGCTTTAGTGTGGGGCTCATCAATGTGGGCAGGGTGGGGCTCATCAGGGTGGGGCTCATCGGGGTGGGGCTCATCAGGGTGGGGCTCATCAGGGTGGGGCTCATCAGGGTGGGGCTCATCAGGGTGGGGCTCATCAGGGTGGGCAGGGTGGGGCTCATCAGTGTCGTCAGGTGCTTGCTGGTTGATTATGCGGCCATTGGCTGGTTTGAGAGTTTTCGTGGTCCATTGGCCCACAACGTCAAGTTTCAAACATTCACCAAAGGTACAAAAGCAGAAAATCATCCAAAAGGTGAAAGCTTCCTATCCCTGTCCACTTTGCAGTCCTCCCCAAAACAGTTACGCAAGACAGTCAGTTCAATATTATCAATAAAAATTATGTTTTTAAATTTAGAAATGGAAATATGCATGTTTAAATTAATTAGTGAATACAAGAAGAAGTCATACAACTAGCTAAAACAGTCAGCACGTTACTTTGAGGAAATGTCAAATGATCGTAACCAGAAACCAGTAGTGCACAGAAGAAGTGAAAACATTGTCTTCCAGTTACGCGAGACTTCCGGTGAAACGCTCATTGAAAACAAGTGAATATCAATTGACAGGGCTAAAAAAACCATGCAAGTTATTTCATCAAAACTGCACATTTAACAGCCAGACCTTTCCTTAAGCGTTTTAAATGTGAGAAAATCGTAAAGTGGTCATAATCTGGAGTCTTTCGTAACAAGAAAACGTGTTGTCAAAAACTAAAATGGCGACCTTGTTTCCAGTTACGATACACGGAGGAGCAAAGAATTTCGGCTAAAAAAAAATGCAAACGACACCCATCAATCCTAAAAATGGCTTTCCGAATTTATTTCAACATCAAACAATAATTTCGTAGCAAGCAATTTCAAGAGAAGTTGTTTACATGTTCAAATTCAAAGGAAAATCAGTGTCAAGGGTGAATCAACATTCCAAGACTCGGGACAAGAGACATTTTCGAAGTCAATTGGAGAACTTCACATGGTGAATTTGCGAAGATTTAGACATTGAAGGCATTAAAAATTAGCCTGTAATCCTAAATAAAGCATCAATGAAATCATAACACAAAAGAACTTACCGTATTTGCCTGTTAAGTTCTGCTAAACAGAAAGCGTTGTCTTTCGTAACAAAGGAACACAACCAGAACCGAAAGCCCACCACTTGAAACACGCGGCTAATTCCTCATTCGCAGTTACAAACTACACTCTAGTATCCTTCCGCATCAAAATGTGTACGTGAAACACACAAAATAGTTCGTCTTTTCTCGTTCTACAGTGAGATTTTGCCTTTGATTACAAGTCTTTCGTAACTAGCAAATCCGGAAGCGATTTGTGTAAACAAAGTTTATGCTTGCTAAACTTCTCTTTCCGAAAAAACAACAAGAAAACAGTGCATGTGTTGTGATGGAAAAATACCCACTTTACGATATAACGTCACAACAATGTATTCCTACGCGAGGTTGCAAGAGCTGAATGAATAGTTCGTTGAGTGCAGATTTGGAAACCACACGTTACGATAGACTGGTTTTCAAAGTCCAGCTAATATTATAAAAATTATAAAACACATACATTTTCTAAATTTACAACATAATTAATATTCTATTAACAGATAATAAAAACATGTCTCTTATCATATTTCACAATCTTTGTTCATGAAAACAATCGATAAGGAAAACCCGATCACTGATGTCACAAATCGGGACTCAATTTTGACCTACATTCTGATATTTTCGACCAATTTTTTTCCAAAACAAAAAAAAATCTATGACTGGTAACTGTCTATATTATTTCTTCAATCAATTTAGATTTGGTTTATACTGACGAGATTTAGGATTTGTGTATGTGTTAGTAAAAAAACAGATTTCTTTTTTACAACCCTTGAAGATCCCAGTTTTTTGGAATGACCCATAACACAGTCACACCCACACAACTACTTTGTACTACAGTTCACCAGGAAAAATCACAGTCCAGTCTCACTAGATCACTTCAAGCATGACACTCATTGTAGGTAGCAGTAGCTGACTTTGCCAAGGCAAGCAGATTGACTGTGGTAATGGTTTCAGGGCATTGGCTTGTGTCACATCTTCTTCCGTTGGAAGGCGGCTGTCTCGTTTCTGGTAATGTTGGTTCACAGGTTTCGAACGAATCAATGATTGTTTGTGTACCGCCGTTTCAAAATGCTGCTTCAAGTCGTAGTGACCAGAAGCAGCAACTTTCACTTTGATGTGCGAGCCACATGGCACGTACAAACTGTACTCCTTTCCCTTGTCCGATGATAGCACGACACCAAAGTATGTTTTCTCCCACTCCGACATGTGCTGACCATGTCCGGCTTTCTTTCTTTTCTTCGCTGGCCTCTCCATCTTCAGTTGTAGCACGAAAAGTGACGCGTATCGTTGTCTGTCGCTGAAGTAAGTTGTGAAAACAAAGACCAAATCTCGCGACACGGAAGTAGCGGATTGGGCCACAGCGCCCTCTATGATACCTTCTGCGCATGCGCACAAGCTCAGTTACAGTCTTTTTCTGTTAGTTGTTGTCGTCTGCTAAACAGAAACGAATCTGAGGATCGGTTTCGAATCTTTGTTCGGGTTTTGAATTTTCCCGTACCATTCCCGTACAATTTGGTTTACCCGTACAGCTAGGCGTTGTACGCCGTACACACCAAAATTTGAGTAAATCCCGTACAAAATACGGGAAAACCGTACAGGTTGACAGGTCTGGATCATCCTGTGGTATATAATGCTAAGAAAGTACAGAAATCCCCCTGTCTTAAATTGGGGGTCTTAATTAAAAGGGGGGTTCCACTGTACCACTGTCATAATTCTTAAAACTTTTCAAAGGATAGAGCCGGGCTACAGAGGGCTACAGATTTTTGCAGTGCCAGTGCCAGAGCCAACCATGATCACAAACCTTTCCCGCATGTTCCAGGTCTTGCTGGTAACAGTAATTTTACACATTTTTCAGAGTGTCAGTGGCAGAGCCAACCACTGTGATCACCAACCTTTCCGGCATGTTCCAGGTTGTGCATGCGTAGCAGCCCTCCGCCGCTGTTGAGCAGGGCGCAGGCAGAGTGCAGGACCAGCTGGTTTTGTTTGTCGTGGATGTTCCTGGAGATGTACACCGGGCATTCCAACACCTGCTCTCCATACTGACGCAGCTGGTCAGTGCTGTTGATAAACAATGAAGTGGATAAAATTAATGGTGTTGCGAGTTGATATATGTATTTGTGTATGCATGTTTGTGAGTTGGTTTGTGTGTGTGTGTGTTTGTGAAGTGTGTGTGTGTGTGTGTGTGTATGTGTGTGTTTTTGAGTGAGTTTGTGTAAGTATATATGTGTGTGTGTGTTGTGAGTGTGTGTGAGTGAATGTGTATGTGAGAGAGAGAGAGAGAGAGAGAGAGAGAGAGAGAGAGTGTGTGTGTGTGTGTGTATGTGTGTGTGTGTGTGTGTGTATGTATGTGTTTATGTGTGCAGGGATCGCGTTTACGCACGATTTTTGCGTATTTGACGCATTTTAAAAGTCGCTGACGCGTTTTTTTTGCCGCGCCGCGTAAGCTATACGCAAAAATATTGTAACTTTTTCTTGTCTTCACGCAGCGCTTTTGCTCTGACTTAATAATCACCCGATCCTGAAACTGACTATAGGGCTCGAGAAGTGACGACACACATGAAATCTGCGCGTCAAAACTAAAGTCCGTTTCTTTTTGCATCGAAGTATCGCAAACGAACGTAACGAGGGTATTACCAGATAATGTCTTGTCGGATAATGAAACAGACATTAGCTGCTCTCCCATCTCGCGCTTCCAAAAGGCGGAAAGTGTGTCTAGTCGTATTAGAGCGGGAAACAAACTCGCAAGGCCCGAAGGTTGGAGACAGCAGGGGTGTTATTCGACAGGCGTGCGCGGAGTTCGACAGGAAAACTTGCCGTATTTAGGTAAGGATTGTCTTTAAGTCTTTCGTGCGTGTTTTGTTTGTGTCTGTACGTGTTTTCGTAGTACGCAAAAATATTGGTCCGTGACGCGTTTTTTCGTTTCGTTGCGTATGACTTACGCGTTTTTTAAAAAGCTAGCGCGATCCCTGTGTGTGTACTCATGAATGTGTACTCATGAAAGTGTCTGTGTGTGTTTGTTTATGTGTGTACTCATGAATGTGTACTCATGAAAGTGTGTGTGTGTTCGTGTGTGTGTTTATTTATCTGTGTACTCATAAATGTGTGTGTGTGCGTGTGCATGGTCAGCATGCACCGTCGTTACTAAATCTAGACTGTTGGCTGTACAAAAAAAGAAGAAAAAGTGTCATGATTACGTGAGTGTATGTTGGAGGGGGGCGGGTGGATTTGCAGGGGGGGGGGGGGGGGGATATGCTTTGAGGGGGTAGGTATAGGGAGGTATTTGGTGATGGAAGGTGAGAACAGGAAGACAGTGTGACGAGGGAGAGAAATGGAGTAGGCATTGAACTATCGTGCAGGGTGGTGTAAGGGGGAATTCGGAGAACAATGCGAGAGGGAGAGAAAAAGAAGAGGGAGGCACAACAAACTGTTGAACACATGCAATGAATCGAATGATAAACATCTAGATCTATGTGATAGATAGACACATGGCTTGAGGCAACTAGTCAGCACTCTACTCAAAATAAAATAAACACCATGAGCTTTCCCCCTCCAAACCAAACATACAAAACAACAGGCAAGGTAGGGGGGGGATGTCGGGGGGGGGGGATGTCTGGGGGGGGGGGATGTCTGGGGGGGGATGTCTGGGGGGGGGGAGGCATACAGAAGAGAAGAAGCAGGAAAAGATGTATGGATGTTGGTAAACACTTATGCACACAGAGCAATCCACTGCATGCACCTGTTCTCCTCTTTTCTGGGGAAACTTCAACTGTCAGCACTGTCCAAGATGGACTGCTGGAACAGACACCAGTGTGTGTGTGTGTGTGTGTGTGTGTAAGTGTGAGAGTGTGTAAGTGTGAGAGAATGTGTGTGTGTGGTGTGTGTGTGTGTGTGTTGTGAGTGTAAGTGTGAGAGTGTGTAAGTGTGAGAGAATGTGTGTGTGTGTGTGTGTGTGTGTGTGTGTGTGTGTGTGTGTGCGCACGTGTGCACACATGTGTTGTTTTTTGAGAAGGGAACTCACATAAACTTGGAAGACAGCATCCTTTGTATTGCCAGTCGTTCAAGGCAGACAAATTGTGGACATCTTCATTACAAAGCAAGATTCACTGACTGTGTCTTGCTGGTGTACCTGCAAATAGTGTATAATGCGTTGTCCTAATGGGGCAGATATATTCCCTTGTGTTGAAGGAAATAAAATACACACGCACGCACACACACACACACACACACACACACACGCACGCACAGAAACCAACCAGGTATTGAATTTGAAGGAAATGTTATTTCCTGTTGCATGCAAGAGAACTGTGACATAGTGTTGAAACTAAGGTAAAATCGTTGTGAAAAGCAATAATCTGACTTTCAGATTCGATTCAGAACGTGCTATTGGCATAACATGCTTATCGAGTTATCACAGGTGACTTAAAAAATTGATTTTTTTAAGATCGCATCTGTAACTCTGTTTTCAAGCCATTGTAATTTGTATGGACTGACTGCACTGAATCTGATGCGATTTTCAGCATAAATCCTGGCAAACATTGTGTTCTGGTAACTCCACGGTGATTAAATGACGACCAACGATGATAATATGTGCATAGAAAATCAGATCAACTGCTAAAACAAGAAATGGTCTCACAGTCACTGACATGGTCATAAACACACGTCTTGTTTTGGTTGCGTCTGCAAAGGAGAGTTACCGTTCTTTTCGCTCTGTTTGGGAAGCAGACCAAGTGACTGAACACGTGCCTGTCGCCACAGCCAAGTTAGCTTATTCAAGTCAAGTCAAGTCAACGAGTTTGGTCATTGAAAATCTAAAAATTGTAATTTTTTTTATAAAACGATCGAAAAACAATTTCATCTTAATTTCCATTATTAGCTGATTACAAAAACATATAAATATATTATTTTCCGGCTTTTTGTGAAAATTGAGGCGGTACTGTCACACCCTCAGTTTTTGATCAAATCGCTTGACATTTTACTTAAGCAATTTTCGACAGAGGCCAGACTGTGGTATTGCATTTCAGCTTGAAGGCTTAAAAATTAATCAAGTCAAGTCAAGTCAAGTCAAGTCAATATCTATTTTACAAAAAAACCTAGGGTTACGAATTAAAAAAAAATTGCAATGAACACGACAAAAAAGATATGTCATAATGAGACACAACACTTCTAATTAACCGAAAATAAATCAAGCTTAATTCATAACTAAATAATTGTAATCATACATTGTTTTACAGGAATGTATACGTTTCTGTGTTCGTTTTTGTTTGAATGAAAAATGTGCCCAAATAATTAGAACTCTTTCAAAATACTCTTAATAAAATATATCAAATTCAATAACTTTTGGTTATACATATTCCAATTAATAACAAGCTCTGAAAAATAAAAATATGAAAATTATGATTAAACTTAAAGTAACGAAATAGATTTAAAAACTATTTCATCTTATTCCTTGTCGGTTCCTGATTCCAAAACCATATAGATATGATATGTTTGGATTAAAAACAATCTCAGAAAGTTAAAAAGAACAGATATACAGAAAAGCGTGCTATCCTGCTCAGCGCAACCACTACCGCGATATTCTGCCTTGTCAATTTCACAGCGGTGGACTGACGATGCTACGTGTATACGGCGATCTTGGTGAAAAAAAATGCAGTGAGTTCCGAGTTTCATTCTGTGAGTTGGACGTCGACAGCTTGACTAAATGTTGTATTTTCGCCTTTCTCTTCGAAAGTGTTCACTGAGACCACTTCCCATTTTGTGGTGTCAAGCTCACAGGATTTAAGATTTTCTTTCAAACTGGCTCACACACACACACACACACCACACACACTCACACACACAGAAAGAATTACCACTATGCACAGAGAAAAAGAATTACCACTATGCACAGAGAGAAAGAATTACCACTATGTACAGAGAGAAAGAATTACCACTATGCACAGAGAGAAAGAATTACCACTGTGCACAGAGAGAAAGAATTACCACTATGCACAGAGAGAAAGAATTACCACTATGCGCAGACGGAGAAAGAATTACCACTATATGCACAGAGAGAAAGAATTACCACTATGCACAGAGAGAAAGAATTACCACTATGCACAGAGAGAAAGAATTACCACTATGCACAGAGAGAAAGAATTACCACTATGCACAGAGAGAAAGAATTACCACTATGCACAGAGAGAAAGAATTACCACTGTGCACAGAGAGAAAGAATTACCACTATGCACAGAGAGAAAGAATTACCACTATGCACAGAGAGAAAGAATTACCACTATGCGCAGAGAGAAAGAATTATACCACTATGCACAGAGAGAAAGAATTACCACTATGCACAGAGAGACAGAATTACCACTATGGGCAGAGAGAAAGAATTACCACTATGCGCAGAGAGAAAGAATTATACCACAATGCACAGAGAGAAAGAATTACCACTATGCACAGAGAGAAAGAATTACCACTATGCACAGAGAGAAAGAATTACCACTATATGCACAGAGAGAAAGAATTACCACTATGCGCAGAGAGAAAGAATTACCACTATGCACAGACAGGAAGAATTACCACTATGCACAGAGAGAAAGAATTATACCACTATGCGCAGAGAGAAAGAATTACCACTATGGGCAGAGAGAAAGAATTACCACTATGCACAGAGAGAAAGAATTACCACTATGGGCAGAGAGAAAGAATTACCACTATGCGCAGAGAGAAAGAATTACCACTATGCGCAGAGAGAAAGAATTACCACTATGGGCAGAGAGAAAGAATTACCACTATGCACAGAGAGAAAGAATTACCACTATGGGCAGAGAGAAAGAATTACCACTGTGCGAGGAGAGAAAGAATTACCACTATGCGCGGAAAGCATCCATGCTGCTGATTTTGTGTACGTGTCCAAGGGTAATGTCTTATTCCATGAAAACGCCTCTAAGATGGTGTTATGAGTCGGATTGTTTACATGGGGGATTGTGCATTTAATGATTGTGCTCCGGACAAGCGTTGCCTTTCCAACTGTTATTTCTTCCAGCTTCAAACAAAACGTGTCTCTTGGAGTCATGGTACTCTTTATTCTTCTTATGCAGCAGCACTGTCTTGACTTTGCAAAAACAAGTGTATTGAAACTTTAATTAAAAGTCGCAAAGTTGGGAAGAATTTGAAACGCACTTTCCTGTGAGTGTTGGGTTATTTCCCAGATGAACAAGAGAGCGTCAGTTTCAAAGTTGAACAAAACTTAATTCGTAGTCTGTGGAATTTTACACAAATAATTCAACGTTTATTTATTTTACAATAAATGAGATTCGCAGTTGGCCGAGATTAGAAATCATGCGGTTAGATGAAATACCGAAGGCAACGTCCTGCTTCGAAATGATCAAATCGAAGAATCGTTAAATCGAAGGACTGAACGACAGTTGTTAATCCGTGATTTGTAAAAATGTAAAAAATTTTACAAATCACGGGGATTTGCAAAAACATTTTTACAAATCGCTGGGCGCGCCTCGCGATTTGTAAAAATGTTTTTACAAATCGCGGGGCGCGCCCCGTGATATTGTACATTTTTTTTACAAATCACGTTTTTGCGCCCGATATTTTCTTGTCATCTCCAAAGTCAAGGGACAAAAACGAAATCCCTTGACTTTTGGGGTAGCGCAACTCTGTTAATTTTAAGATTTTTTATCATTATTATTTTTTTTTCATTACTAGGATGTCCCATCGTTGGGAAATTCCGGTCGCTTCCTCCCAGTGGAAAGCTAGCAGTGACAGAGTCGCACTACCCCAAAGTCAAGGGATCTATTAGTCCCGTTTCGCCGTTATCCCAATTCGCCCCCATCCCATTTTGGCGACATTTCTCAGGCCAAGTGTCATTTTACCACCATATCATGAACCATTAGCTCCACTTCCCATTTTGGCGCAATCCCGTTTCGCCGTTAGCCCATTTCGCCCCCATCCCATTTTCGCGACATTTTATAGGCCAAGTGTCATTTTACCCCCATGTCATGTACCATTAGCTCCACATCCCATTTTGGCGAAATCCCGTTTCGCCGTTATCCCATTTTGCCCCCATCCTATTTTCGCGACATTTCACAGGCCAAGTGTCATTTTACCACCGTGTCATGCCACTAGCGCCACATTTCATTTTGTCGCCATGCCGTTTTGCCGTCATCCCATTTCGCCGCCATCCCTATTAATTTTGCGACATTTTGGATGGTGGCAAAAATGGGATTTGGCGTAAACGGAATGTCTTCCTAGTTGAATAACGCAGGTAGTATAGTGAGGCTTGGCAAGAAGAATAAATAAACAAGTCGCGTGAGGCGAAATTACAACATTTTAATAGTCAAGCTGTTGAACTAACAGAATGAAACTGAACTCACTGCATTTTTACAGCAAGAGCGTATACTCGTAGCATCGTCAGTCCACCGCTCGATGCACAGGCAGTGAAATTGACAAGAAGAGCGGGGTAGTAGTTGCGCTGAGAAGGATAGCACGCTTTTCTTTATCTCTATTCTTTTTAACTTTCTGAGCGTGTTTTTAATCCAAACATATCACATCTATATGTTTTTGGAATCAGGAACCGACAAGGAATAAGATGAAATTGCTTTTAAATCGATTTCGGAAATTTAATTTTGATCATAATTTTTATATTTTTAATTTTCAGAGCTTGTTTTTAATCCGAATATAACATATTTATATGTTTTTGGAATCAGAAAATGATGAAGAATAAGATAAACCTAAATTTGGATCGCTTTATAATTTTTTTTTAATTTTTTTTACAATTTTCAGATTGTTATTGACCAAAGTCATGAATTAATTTTTAAGCCACCAAGCTGAAATGCAATACCGAAGTCTGGCCTTCGTCGAAAATTGCTGGGCCAAAATTTCAATCAATTTGATTGAAAAATGAGGGTGTGACAGTTCCGCCTCAACTTTTACAAAAAGCCGGATATGACGTCATCAAAGGTATTTATGGAAAAAAAGGAAAAAATGTCCGGGGATATCATTCCCAGGAACTCTCATGTCAAATTTCATAAAGATCGGTCCAGTAGTTTGGTCTGAATCGCTCTACACACACACACACAGACAGACAGACACACACACACACACACACACACACACACACACACACACACACACACACACAACCCTCGTCTCGATTCCCCCCTCTACGTTAAAACATTTAGTCAAAACTTGACTAAATGTAAAAATGGGATGGCGGCCAAATGGGATGGTGTCAAAATAGGATTTCGCGCTATTGTTATGACACAGTAGTAAAATGACGCTTGGCTTGTGAAATGTCGCGACAATGGGATGGGGGCGAAATAGAATGCGGTGAAACGGCATGGCGGCCAAATGGGATATGGTGTGAAAATGGGATGTCGCGCTATTGTTATGACATGTTAGTAAAATGACGCTTGGCTTGTGAAATGTCGCGAAAATGGGATGGGGCAAAAAAATGGGACGGCGGCAAAATGGGATTGCACCAAAATGGGATGTGGAACTAAAACCACCCCCACCACTCAGCGTAGAGGCTCTAAACAAGAAAAATTAATAATAATAAAAGGCATGCTTTACTTTGTGGAATGCGATATTTTTTCATTTTTACATTTGTACAAATCGCGGTTTTAGGTTCGACGTGATTTGTAAAATGTTTTTACATTTTTACAAATCACGGGTTAACAACAGTTCTTTCCTTATGCACAGTTTGATACCATTTTGCAATCCTTGAAAACAAAACACCAAAGACTGATACGTAACACTACGGATTGCTGCAGGTCGATATAATTATCTTCCTGTCTCTTCGTCAAATATTCCCGCACTACCCACCCCCCCCCTCTCCTCCCTCTCTCTCTCTCTAGTCTCACACTTGACGTGGGTTCGCATAATGATTATTTTCAAAATTGCAGTATTTTCTCATGCACTTGTGAACGCGCTTGAGCAGCGAGGAGAGGTGTCAGCTTCCGTGTCGAGATTGCACGCGGCTGTCGTCACGTGGTCTCATCTCCGCAGCCAAGTTGGCTTATTACGTCAATACGATTTTCCGCGTTCTCCTCTCTTTATTCCATTTTTTTTCTGTTGCTTTTTTTGTCTCTATTTTTTTCTGTATTCTTTTTCGATGCATGAGGTTTTTTTTCACAAGTAACCTAATAAAAGTTCAATGCTCTTGCGTCCCCGGCCCCCCCTCCCGTCCCCCGCCACTCTTAACCCTTTTATACCCGCCTAAATCGGCGCACTTTCACAATTGTGAAAATACGAAGGGAAGATAAAAAAGAAGAACAAATAAAAACAACACCCAACTTAATCATGTATGTTCAATTCAATGAATCATGTAGCCTAGGTGATAATTTATGAGTCTACAAATATATATATCTCTTTTTCATATAACCCCCTTTGTTGGTTTTGCGTTTCAAAAACCACTTTCATCAACAACAACAACAACAACAACAACAACAACAACAACAACAACAACAACAACAACAACAACAACAACAACAACAACAAC
>NC_090256.1:37710572-37735572 GCF_037325665.1 Littorina saxatilis
AACAACAACAACAACAACAACAACAACAACAACAACAACAACAACAACAACAACAACAACAACAACAACAACAACAACAACATTGAATAAAATAAACTGCTGAAGAACGACGAGAAACACCAAAATGGTAAGACCAGAAATCAACCGAGCACAATCAATTTGATCAGTATCGAAGAGACTTGTTCCTTAAAATTGCCAGAAAGGCGTAAATCTAATCACGTTTAAACATGCCTCACAAGTCATTACACAGAGCCGGGTTTGGCGTATTTGGGGGGTAGAAGGAAGAAAAAACCCACCTCACGACACAAAATCAATGTTAGCTTTACCACTCTTGTCTTTCCAGCACGTCGCTATGGGGCGGCCATCTTGTCCCCAACACAAGCACTTGCTGGAAATTACGGATTTAGCAGAAAACATCTTGGAGCCCGGCCGAGAAGAGGTCCCAATGACTTTGAAAGAAGCGAAAACTTGTGTAAATGTTATTGTGTTCAGTCAATATTGGACTGAACGATTTGTTGAATGGCTATACTGATCTCGCTACGGCGTTCTTACTTTTTTTTTCTAGCAATATATACTCCCTTCAGTCAATATTTGACTGAATGATATGTTAAAAATGGTAAATCACGCTTAAAGCGTGTTTTATTTCTTGCAATAACGTTACTTTTTATAACTCCTTGGGGTTTCTGAATACATTTTTTATCTGCCTTCGTAACAAGTGAAATTACTGGCGCTAGACCTAACTTTTAAAATCTAAATAATGAATTGACAGCTTGTTACACAAACATTCTTAAATCATGAAAGAATTCTTTTTTCTTCAAGACAAGATCAGTACAACTCGAAGTTTGGAAAGTTTTAAAAACGGTAGCCCGGAAGCGTGTCCCGCTAAACGTGTTTCTTGTAGCAGACGAATGTTCTGCATGTCGCCAGTTTCTTTGAACAGCAACATCCACCGCTCAGTTTGTGTGACTCGCAGCCGTTTGTTGCGTTTTAGATTCAGAGGAACACAATAACGTGATTTGCAGATACAGCGAGTTGCATTGAAATCACAAACTGACGACTAAATTGTGAAAAAAAGGAAAGTGGATCACACGGGTTCACGATGGCTCAGGGGTTAGATAAACCACGAAAACAGGTGTGTGGTTTACGCGAGCTAAATAGCCATTCAAACGAACTGTGTCATTTAATGCTATTAAATGCTATTGATAAGGTTAGAACTGCTTTTTTCATGAGAAGATTTAAATCGTTCTGTAAACCATTTGAGACACACTGGGGCTTTAAGGTACAGTGTGTTCCCTAGATTTTTCAAATTAGCCAAATTCGACAGAAACTCCTCCAAACGGTCTCATCAGATTCTATGGTATCCCGTCAAGCTTGCTAACAAGGTTTCGTTTTAGTATAATCAGTTCCCTCCCAGGTCATAGAGTCCAACGTTCTTCCTGAGGGAAATTAAACATTACCGAGTCTGGACTTTTCACCAGTTCATCAACTAGAATCATTTTGTTTTAAACTACTGAAATATGTGAAACGAAATACTTTTTTGTTTATGGAGCCAGCTCTGAGTGTTTTCAGCCGTAAAACAAATTGAACTTTGCTCGCCTTACGATGAATTTTTGCATGTGACAGTTGCTTTCTTCGATATAAACGTTAGTGCAACGATCTCTTCTGTTTTTGAAACGTTTTAAAAAGACGGAATAACGAAGAACTCGAAGTTGGAAAATCAAACAAAACATACAGACATGGCAAACTTATGAACACAGCATGATTTGATTTTGCAGCGTGTTCCTTGGCGCAGATTGTTTAGAATCACGACCTGAACAAAACCACAAAAACCACAACCACAGTTATAATTGAACTTCATGTTGCCCAAGAGGCTTACATTTTTTGGGGGGTGGGGGTTGGGGTGAGGCGGGGGGGGTGGGGGGGGGGGGGGGGGGGGGTTGGATAGGGTTTGTTTTGTTGAGGTTGTACAGACAAGTAAGAGATTCCGTGGTTCGCATGTGGGTGCCCATGCAACCAGTAACGCATTCACTTGTTTCAATGATCGGCATTTGATTGTCTTCATGCCCAGATCATGATGATAAATGTTGTTTAACGCCCTCAAGGTTAAACCATTAGGGGCATGTTCCCGGGTGTTTCCCCGACTTTAGATGATTTAGAGAAGAAGAAAAAATTGATGATAAATAAATAAAAGGGGCCGCTAGCAGAACTGACATGCACTTGTGGCACATTGTATTTCTCCTTGAATCTGATTAGTGTTTAATTTTTTTTCTCGCAAACTTCCTCCTTCCGCCGTCCGTCCAGCTGTGTTCAGAAGCGGCTGTTTTTGTCACGTGGGAGGATGCTTTGATTCAAAGACCTTTGATTTTGACTTCCGAAAACGCTGATTTGTGCATGGTAATTGTTAAATCGGGGACGGAAAAAGGAACCTCAAGGAGGAGAATAAAGTGGGATCTTTTCTTAAATTGCCCGGTGGAGTTCATGAGGCTTTTTCAAAACTAGCTTTTAAAGGTCCACTCCGCCTCGTGAAAACAGTCCGCCTCACCGTCTCAGATGGTCTGGTCGGGCTTTTACATAGGAATAGACCATTCCCCCACTGCTCGCATGGTGAGTTGGAATGTTTGGACGAATTAATTTCCGATAAAGGCACCAGTTTTACTTGTTTTGAACACACTAAATCAATAGTGAAGTAGGCTATCCGTTGATGTTTTAAGAAAAAAGTGAAGAATCAAACAAGAGATATATATATATATATAGAAGAGTGTAGACAAGAGAGAAGGAGAGAGAGAGAGAGAGAGCTAGAGAGAGAGAGAGAGAGAGAGAGAGAGAGAGAGAGAGAGAGAGAGAGAGAGGAGTGAGAAAGAGGAGAGAGAAAGAGAGAGAGAGAGGAGTGAGAAAGAGGAGAGAGAAAGAGAGAGAGAGACAAAGAGAGAGAGTGAGAGAGAGAGACAAAGAGAGAGTGAGAGAGAGAGTGAGAGAGAGACACACACAGAGAGAGTGAGAGAGAGACAGAGAAAGAGACAGAGAGAGGGAGAGAGAGAGAGAGAGAGAGAGAGAGAGAGAGAGAGAGAGAGAGAGAGAGAGAGAGAGAGAGAGAGAGAGAGAGAGAGAGAGAGAGAGAAAAGAGCGAGAAAGAAAGAAAGGGCCGAGTGGGGAGGGGGGTTGGCATTTAATAGTTTTCAGAAAGAAAGAAAGTAAATAACGCGTATAACTATCGTCCTGCCTCAACCACAGCGCAGACCTGGCAGGGCAAATAAAGCGGCAGAAACAGATGACTGTACACGGAGACCCGTTCAAATAAGGTATCACCTCTTGGTCTTCGCCTCATTTTGCGTAAAGGAACATTGATTTAAAACTAGCAAGATGTCTGGCACCACTTCTTGGAATGTTTGCCGCTCCAGAAGTTGTCAGAGCCATTTATCTGTCTTCGAAGCACGTACATTATTACGTTAAGATGAGTGCTAAATCTGTTTTGATTCAGGGTTGTTATTGACTGTCGGGCCGTTTCAGTGAAGAAGAAGAGGTTGTTTGATGCAGGTTTATGTGGAAGTGTTAGCACGGATGCCTATATAAGTTTGTGCATAATTGAAGCGAATCTGCTCGTCTCCACGAGTAGCGGCCTTGGTGAAATGAATTCGTCAACCAATTCCCACTGTGCACAGAGACGACCTAGGCTGCTGATTGTTCTTTCTTTCTTTATTTATTTGGTGTTTAACGTCGTTTTCAACCGTTCAAGGTTATATCGCGACGGGGCTGCTGACTGTGGGTGTGACCAAGTGAAAAGGGGTGCTCTTATTTCATGTTTGTTTGTTTGTTTGTTTGTTTGCTTAACGCCCAGCCGACCACGAAGGGCCTCGGTGCTGCTTTGACATATAACGTGCGCCACACACAAGACAGATGTCGCAGCACAGGCTTCATGTCTCACCCAGTCACATTATTCTGACACCGGACCAACCAGTCCTAGCACTAACTCCATAATGCCGGACGCCAGGCGGAGCAGCCACTAGATTGCCAATTTTAAAGTGGCTTAGGTATGACCCCGGCCGGGGTTCGAACCCACGACCTCCCGATCACGGGGCGGACGCCTTACCACTAGGCCAACCGTGCCGGTATCTTATTTCATGTAAAAGCCGTATTTGATTACATAAGCAGCGTATAAGTAATGATTATTATCGTTTGTCTCGTATTTTATATGTTAAGGAATTACTGCCTTCCATCAAAAAATTGTTACATTTACTTGAATTTACATGTTGCATGTCTTAGACTTGATGTTCTCTTCCTATGCGCTTTCGTCCTAGTCTCTCCTTGTGGTTGTTCGTACTTTCTCCACCCCCCCCCCCCCTCCCTTTTCTTTTTTCTCTTCTATAGATTCTTCTGTTCCTATTTAGTTCCCCATCCCCATTCTTTCAATTTGTTCTTCTGGTTTATTGTTGTTATGTCCACCATTACGAAAATGTGTGTAATTTAGTATTGCTCTGGTCACGTGATATAAGCATTTGCTTGAGTGCGTGTCCTAGCTGTGGGTTTTGAACTGTTCATGCGAAGAAATTCTGAATACAATTTTGTTTGAACCAAAAACCGTTCTATATCGGAGACGGAAGGCCGAATTGTTTACACGGTAAGGAGTGTGCCTTTGAACTTCCGAAAAAGGTCGACTTTTGGGGCCATTATTTGGGCAAATTTGATGAAGACTGGAAATCAAACATCCCTGAAACGTGTGAGTAAAAGGGAACTATAGCCTACTAAAAGTTAGGACACCACCCCCTGAATAAGTACAGGGATAAACACCAACATTGATTTTGATGCGGTGCTACAAGGCCAGTGTCTTGTACCACACGCTTGTTTGATCCGCACAAATTGTACAGAGCTACAAATAGAACCGGAAAACCTAAGCAAAGGCGAATCAGTTCCCACTCACACAATGGCGTCGCAGCCACAAACAGAACTAAGGGCGATAATTAACCAGGAAATAAAGGGCAGCAACTCGGTAGGGACAGGACATTCCTCGTAGAACATTGGTCACGTCTGCATTGATTGACCATCAGGCCATCACGGTGATTCACTGACCGCGTTGGCTGCTGGCTAAAGGGGTCGCTAGAGACTTGTTCTTCATTCACTGGTCGAGTTGTGATGGGCGCCTACCCCAATTTGTGACTGAGAAGGGTCTTGGTATTAGAACGGCCTTCGCATGAAGTTTCATATTAGATACAATGGAGCCCTCTTTTTAAGATCCTCTAAAAATCTGAGAAAATCAGGTCTTGTGTAACCGTGACACTACGATCACCTCGGGAGGCGAAGTGCAATCAAACAGGATTGAAAATGTTAGGGCTAATTTCTTAGCCCTATAAAAACTGTTATGCAAACCCGAAGGTTTCCATGAACATACAGACAATCGGAAACCACCAGACCCCATCACAAACAGAATTCCACAATTAACCGGTGTTGACTTAAAGGCCAACAACTCGGGTGCAGAGTCTGCTGTGAAAGGAGCGGTAGCCTCCCCTGTCACACTTGAAAAGAAGGGAGTCTTAAAATGGGGGTACATTTACAGAGGTAATGAACAGAATATCTGATGAAAGAGGGTTTAAAAAGGTCTTACATCGAGGGATCTTAACAGAGGGGTTCCTTTGTACTTAGTTTGTTCTAACTTGCTTCAACTCGCCATCTTCATTTTCTGATAACTTTCTGAGTCTTAATTTGTGACAGATGAGGATGTTGTTTATCAAACGGGGGGGGGGGGGGGGGGGGTGTGTCTTAAAAGGGGGGGTTCCACTGTAGAAGATGCAGAGCTACCCACACAAGTTCTACCTAGAGGGACCAGGGACCCCGAATTATTTAGTTTTAGCGGGTCCAAGGACAGTCTCATCAGAACTTTAGGAGGTCCCAAAACCAGGACTTTTGGAAGTTCTGTGAGATCTTCATAACAGCGTTATTAATTTTGTCATATCGGTTAGATTAACACCGTAAATTTGCGTCGGTACAGACCGGGATTTTTTGTATCGTTTTCGATATCCAGGCAAGTGTTCGTTCTTGTCCATTGTGTATCGAAAATAGCAGACGATTACATCAGTACCGACGCATTAAAACGCAAATTAAGTGCGTCCCAGGACCCGCTCTTTTTAAGTTAAGTGCGTCGCGGGACCCTCTCCAAGAAATTCTAGAACGTGTTTTTCTCGGCTTCTAGTGCGTTCAGGACGCAAGAACCTACACTTTGGGAAGCCCTGCAAAAGTAGGCCTACAAAGGACGCTTCTGAACTAAAAACGGCTTGCAGATAAATGCATCTTCTGTTGATTACATACTTGTTTAACGATTCAATAGAGTTGTAATCGATGGTGAATGAGCCGTACGTGTTCAAAGCTAGAATTAGGATAAAGAGGGAACCGTGTCCAAAAGAGTTGTTAGTCACCTCCCTTACACAATTTAAATTATGGGGCAGGTTCAAAATTGTCTGCTCGACTGGACGTACGCCTGTTTCATATTCCCTCTCAATTTTAGATGTATACACAGTCCCATAGCTCTCCTGAATCTTCGTATTCTATCAAAACAGTGTTGTCACCGGTAGTTTTGAACTTAAGCGATGTAAATTCATAGCTCAGAATCCGCTACAATTTAAACCTCCAATTTTGCAGGACCTGCTCGTGTAAGCATAACAAGTCATTTTATATACCTTTTAAATTACGGAATGAACTGTACAGATGCCTCTTATTTACATGGGGTTTAGAAGGAAAACATCAGCAAAGCCGCGTTTTCGAAGGAAGGGAGGCAACCTTGTCGATACTACGCATGCATTTTCTCGTCATTTTCACAACTGTTTTTGGTTTGATTTAAGGGACTTGTATCAAAAAGAAGTCAATAATGCCACTGGATTGTGAGATAAGAATTTACAACGCTAAAGTTCAACATTACCCTGTCAACTTTACTTCTGTTACCACGTATCCACACAGCGTTCCTTGGGGTCTCCACACCGTATAACCGGTTGATACGAAGAAACTACCCACGCTCCGGTTCAATCGATTTCAGCTCTCACGCGGCGGCAAAGCGAGGTGAGTTGCTCCACAAATTGCATCATAACTTTCACAAAAAGACATTTTATCGTATTATTGTTGTTTGCACTTTAGCATAAGAAGTATGCGTACCATATTCCAGAATTATTTTATTATTCAAATGCACTTGGAAAAGGGGAGCAGAGAATATTGACACATTTCAAGCGTTCTGCGCCAAAATGTTGCATCAAATCCAAACAGGTAAACATGCTAAGACATGAAATATTCTCCGTTTTCCATTTGAAAAACTGCGTGAGAGTCGCAACCGAGTATGCGTGAGAGTCGCAACCTTTCAAAATAAAGCAAGCGTGAGAGTATCAACCGGCAATTTGTAGGGTTGCTACGCGATTTCTTGACGTGTAAACGAATTGCAACTTTTCAAAGACCAAAAAGTACACTCATGTTTCAAGAATTGATTAATCTTGACTTTCCCGTTGACTATAATCTTTTACTTGCATTAAATATTCCATAATAACAATGAAAAGTCAACATTTTGGCGCAGAACGCTTGAAATGTGTCAATATTCTCTGCTCCCCTTTTACAAGTGCATTTAAATAATAAAATAATTCTGGAATATGGTACGCATACTTCTTATGCTAAAGTGCAAACAACAATAATACGATAAAATGTCTTTTTGTGAAAGTTATGATGCAATTTGTGGAGCAACTCACCTCGCTTTGCCGCCGCGTGAGAGCTGAAATCGATTGAACCGGAGCGTGGGTAGTTTCTTCGTATCAACCGGTTATACAGTGTGGTCTCACTAACCCAGACTGATTTCTTGCTTATGCTGATATGAGGCCTCCAGTGTGGGTGGTCAAATTGTTTACGCACTGGAGGAAGCTATTTGTCATTATATTTAGTCAAGTTTTGACTAAATATTTTAACATCGAGGGGGAATCGAAACGAGGGTCGTGGTGTATGTGCGTGTGTCTGTGTGTGTGTCTGTGTGTGTGTGTAGAGCGATTCAGACTAAACTACTGGACCGATCTTTATGAAATTTGACATGAGAGTTCCTGGGTATGAAATCCCCGAACGTTTTTTTCATTTTTTTGATAAATGTCTTTGATGACGTCATATCCGGCTTTTCGTGAAAGTTGAGGCGGCACTGTCACGCCCTCATTTTTCAACCAAATTGGTTGAAATTTTGGTCAAGTAATCTTCGACGAAGCCCGGGGTTCGGTATTGCATTTCAGCTTGGTGGCTTAAAAATTAATGAATGACTTTGGTCATTAAAAATCTGAAAATTGTAAAAAAAAATAAAAATTTATAAAACGATCCAAATTTACGTTTATCTTATTTTCCATCATTTGCTGATTCCAAAAACATATAAATATGTTATATTCGGATTAAAAACAAGCTCTGAAAATTAAATATATAAAAATTATTATCAAATTTTTTTTTCGAAATCAATTTAAAAACACTTTCATCTTATTCCTTGTCGGTTCCTGATTCCAAAAATATATAGATATGATATGTTTGGATTAAAAACACGCTCAGAAAGTTAAAACGAACAGAGGTACAGAAAAGCGTGCTATGCAGCATAGCGTAACCACTACCCCGCTCTTCTTGTCAATTTCACTGCCAATGCTGTGAGCGGTGGACCACGAGTATACGGTCTTGCTGCGTTGCATTGCGTTCAGTTTCATTCTGTGAGTTCGACAGCTACTTGACTAAATATTGTATTTTCGCCTTACGCGACTTGTTTTTCTATTGTGATGTTATTCGCAGTCTGTATTTGTGTTGTATTTTTCTCCAAGAGTTGTTTTCTGACCTGGTTCGAATCTTGGATCACATAAAGAACAGTTTATTGATATGAAAGGCCTTGACCTTACGAGGGTTGAGATGCGAAACAGGGGCTGCCTACCGTCGTCTCCTGTGCCCGCCAGGAAAAAAATAACTCTCCCAGGTCACTGACCGCCATCTTGCCTCCAGTCTTACCACAGAACTTATATTGTAAGTTCTGTGAGTCTTACCGCCCTTTCGTACTGTGGCCACCGAAATGGAGGGGGGGGGGGGGGGGGGGGGGTGAGGGGGTAGCGGCTCGCCTTATTCAGTCGTCTTGTCACTTAGTCGTGGCTTTATAAATGGCAAACTGAGATTGCCCAATGATGAACAGGAATATGTGACACAAACTGAATTTGGTGGAAAAGTACGGTCGTCCTAGGTGGCTCTCTCCAGAGCGGCGTGGATTTAAAGGTGCAGTCCGTCCCATGAAGACAGTTCGGCTCACTCGCCTCCAGATCTCAACAGGCTTGTACATGGTGTGAGACCTTCCCTCCGCTTGGGCACAAACCAAAAACCAACATCCTGACGGCTTCTTATGCAGAGTGGGAATTGTGTGATGAATTAGTTTCGGCATGTTGATCCTGGTAGCTCTTTAGGAATAAATTGATGAAACAATCTCACTCTGCACAGGAAGCACCCAGGTTGTTGACATGTTGGTATGTGTCCAAGTGGAGGAATGGCCTTATCCCGTGTAAAGGCCTGGAGAGTAGAGATGGTAAGCCGAATCTTTCACACGCCTTTCATACATCATGTCAATGAATCGGTCCGCTGAGAATTGGTTTTTAAGGAGGAGAAATGGCCTTATCCCGTGTAAAGGCCTGGAGAGTAGAGATGGTAAGCCGAATCTTTCACACGCCTTTCATACATCATGTCAATGAATCGGTCCGCTGAGAATTGGTTTTTAAGGAGGAGGAATGGCCTTATCCCGTGTAAAGGCCTGGAGAGTAGAGATGGTAAGCCGAATCTTTCAAACGCCTTTCATACATCATGTCAATGAATCGGTCCGCTGAGAATTGGTTTTTAAGGAGGAGGAATGGCCTTATCCCGTGTAAAGGCCTGGAGAGTAGAGATGGTAAGCCGAATCTTTCACACGCCTTTCATACATCATGTCAATGAATCGGTCCGCTGAGAATTGGGTTTAAAGGAGGAGGAATGGCCTTATCCCGTGTAAAGGCCTGGAGAGTAGAGATGGTAAGCCGAATCTTTCACACGCCTTTCATACATCATGTCAATGAATCGGTCCGCTGAGAATTGGGTTTAAAGGAGGAGGAATGGCCTTATCCCGTGTAAAGGCCTGGAGAGTAGAGATGGTAAGCCGAATCTTTCACACGCCTTTCATACATCATGTCAATGAATCGGTCCGCTGAGAATTGGGTTTAAAGGAGGAGGAATGGCCTTATCCCGTGTAACGGCCTGGAGAGTAGAGATGTTAAGCCGAATCTTTCACACGCCTTTCATACATCATGTCAATGAATCGGTCCGCTGAGAATTGGGTTTAAAGGAGGAGGAATGGCCTTATCCCGTGTAAAGGCCTGGAGAGTAGAGATGGTAAGCCCAATCTTTCACACGCCTTTGATACATCATGTCAACGAATCGGTCCGCTGAGAATTGGTTTTTAAGGAGGAGGAATGGCCTTATCCCGTGTAAAGGCCTGGAGAGTAGAGATGGTAAGCCGAATCTTTCACACGCCTTTCATACATCATGTCAACGAATCGGTCCGCTGAGAATTGGTTTTTAAGGAGGAGGAATGGCCTTATCCCGTGTAAAGGCCTGGAGAGTAGAGATGGTAAGCCGAATCTTTCACACGCCTTTCATACATCATGTCAATGAATCGGTCCGCTGAGAATTGGGTTTAAAGGAGGAGGAATGGCCTTATCCCGTGTAAAGGCCTGGAGAGTAGAGATAGTAAGCCGAATCTTTCACACGCCTTTCATACATCATGTCAATGAATCGGTCCGCTGAGAATTGGTTTTTAAGGAGGAGGAATGGCCTTATCCCGTGTAAAGGCCTGGAGAGTAGAGATGGTAAGCCCAATCTTTCACACGCCTTTCATACATCATGTCAATGAATCGGTCCGCTGATTTGTAAGGAGGAGGAATGGCCTTATCCCGTGTAAAGGCCTGGAGATTAGAGATGGTAAGCCGAATCTTTCACACGCCTTTCATACATCATGTCAATGAATCGGTCCGCTGAGAATTGGTTTTTAAGGAGGAATGGCCTTATCCCGTGTAAAGGCCTGGAGAGTAGAGATGGTAAGCCGAATCTTTCACACGCCTTTCATACATCATGTCAATGAATCGGTCCGCTGAGAATTGGGTTTAAAGGAATCAGTTTTTTTGGATGCTCGGAATGTGTGTGTGTGTGTGTGTGTGTGTGTGTGTGTGTGTGTTTGTTTGTTTGTTTGTTTGTTTGTTTGTTTGTTTGTGTGTGTGTGTGTGTGTGGTGTATGTATTGTGTGTGTGGTGTGTGTGTGTATGTATGTGTGTGTGTGTGTTTGTGTGTGGTGTATGTGTGGTGTGTGTGTATGTATGTGTGTGTGTGTGTGTGTATGTATGTGTGTGTGTGTGTGTACGTGTGCGTGGATGCGCGCGCGCGTTTGTGTATGTGTACGTGTATTTGTGAATGTTGTGAAAGCGTGCGTGCGAGTCAGTGCATGCAATGTGTATCTATCTATATATATATATACGACTTGTGTCTGTGTGTGTGTGTGTGTGTGTGTGTGTGTGTGTGTGTGTGTGTGTGTGTGTGTGTGTGTGTGTGTGTGTGTGTGCGTGTGTGTGTCCGCGATGCCAAGCCAAAGTTCTCGATCGATCTTTTTCAAATTTGGAGGCCGTATTCAGCTACATCCCGGACACAACCTCATCGATGAGATATTTCAACACGTGCTCTCAGCGCGCAGCGCTGAACCGATTTTTAGGTTTTTCTCTGGATCCATTTCCAGTAACTCTTCTTTATCTTCTCCAGTCAGTGTTTTCAGCGTTTACCTCCCTTCTTTCGTGTGGCGTCAATCCATATTCCCGTTACTACGTTACTATTTTTAGAATGTCACTGCACTGTCCAAAACGCTTTCCTTGCACTCGTAAGTTGTCCTTAGTGTAAAAGTGAAAAGGTCGAATCAATTTATAGCCACGCGAAAAATACACTGTCATCTATCTCTATATATTTATAGATATGTATAGGTTACAACACGAGTGGTTTTTTATATGGCTTGTATTTCAGTCAAGACCCAGCGGATGAATATCATCGGGAGACACGAGCCTCTGGCGAGTGGCTCTCGATTGATATTCCCGCTGGGTCTTGACTGAAATACAAGCCATATAAAAAACCACGAGTGTTGTAATCTGTATATCCCATTCTACCATCAAACACAAAGTGTAGACTACTAGCGGCACTGTTGCGATCTGTGCAGGGTAAAACTGTTGCCAGCGAGACTTAGCCCTTTTGCAACCTTAAACTAAGTGACCGTCGCTGAAAAAATAAAACGAATGAGTGCATCGATAAGTACGCGGTAACACTACTTTCAGACCATTTAAAAGCTTTAAGTAAAGGTTCATAAGTTGCAAGAAAGTAATGAAGTCGAATAGAAATTAATTTAGTTGAAGCGCACAATTCTTTTGTTTTGCGTTTCAGGTCGGCAGAACGGGCGAAACGGGTTTGGGACCCATTTGGCTTACTCGATTCAGAATCGATTCCACGTTGTTTTTCTCGAACGTGTGTAATTAGGCTTATTGACAGAGAAGCAAATTTTAGGGAACAAATATGTAGGTTTAGATTTAACCATTTGCTCCCTATTTGAAATGTATCTACGTGATAAACTTTTGCGAGTGTGTTTGCATGGATGAACTTAAACTGGTATGGGAGTGAGGAAAACGCGACCGACACGTCTGTCACCGCCGATTGATTGCATTTTGAAGGAATATGACTGGATTACGGAAAAATATGTGGACTTACTGCAGAGCCAGACAAAAGAGTAGACTTGCTCGCAAAACACGAGAAACAGCCGATGTTTGATAGCTGAAGGCGCACACCAAAACACACTTCCGACAGATTCTCAAAAGTCGTCTGCTAACGATGCAAGGGGAGGGTACTCGTGTTTTTGTTTTGGTTCGCTAGCATCTGGTTATCTTGTAAGTTGAATGTTCGTTTTTTTCGACCTGCATTGCTTTCATAATGAAAGAAACTTTTGCTTATTGCATCTCATACATCAGATCAGTTCTGAGATTCATTTTTGCGTGCAACTGATATGGTTTTCTGAGCCGTGCAATACGATTTTAGAACTTCATACAAATGTGTCACATTGTTCGGCGCGAGGTCAAAGGTCGGGAGGAAAGTAGTCCTTTGCCCAAATCGGAATCTGCACTATCATATATTTTTTGGAGTCCATGATGTATTTATTGAGCTATAAAAATACAACATATATACCCATACTGAAGTAACAGAGACAAAGAAGGGAGGTCATGGGATATATATATATATATATATATATATATATATACGGCTTCTCTGTGTGTGTGTGTGTTTGTGTGTGTGTGTGGGCAACACCTGTGGGTTGTAGAGTTCGTGTACATGCACACACACACACACACACAGTGACACACACATACACGCACACAAACACACAGACACAGACACAGACACACACACACAATTAATTTTATTGTGTTTACGCGTGAGAGCGAGTCAACTCAGGAGCGCTTTTCTCCAAATAACAGACCATTTTCCATGCTCCTGGAGCCACAATTGTCGCCTGGTCGTTGCTGCTGACAGGCGGATTGCCTGGATGATGTTATTACACACTCAGAATCAGATTTCAGGAATTCGCCCTGTCATCTATAGTTCCTCTCAAACATAGCTTACGAGGGAAATTGCCGTGGCGAAGACAAACCAAGCGAAGATGGAGGAAGGAAAGTACTTGTGTCCGGTAGTCATTTTACACGCTAGCAGCCCCGGCGTGTTTTTTAACTTCGCACCCCGCCTCCCCCCCCGTACCGTGATGAAAGCAAGACTGCGATTTGATTGGACAGAGATTGGAGCGCTCCTTCGTCACTCTAAGTCATCACCAATCACCTCGCGCTCCACACGTATCTTTCTCGGCGTTTGTTTGATTAGATCTTCGACCTTCGACACTGAGAGTGAGAGTTTCGGCGCGAGTAGCATGCTCCGGTCAGTCAACAACGATCGGTGTTTACCTGATAACTATAACAGGTTGAGAAATGAAATATATTGCTAGCTGACATATGGAACTTTACGGCTAGTAGTTGTCAAGGAATACTTTCAACGTATGCTCTGACATGCCGACATCATCCTTTATCGGCAGTTATTCATTGCCAGAGATTCTGCAGTGGGCAGGCACCCACTGAAACGTCGCAACTTGCAGTTGTCCCTTGCCGCCAATAACTTGAAAATGGGGTCAGCGACCTTTGGTTCTGGCTGTACACCCAGGAGACCTTTTCAAAACAACAATTTTTTTTGTTTTTTTTGTTTTTGTTATATTTAGTCAAGTTTTGACTAAATATTTTAACATCGAGGGGGAATCGAAACGAGGGTCGTGGTGTATGTGTGTCTGTGCGTGTGTGTGTGTGTGTGTGTAGAGCGATTCAGACTAAACTACTGGACCGATCTTTATGAAATTTGACATGAGAGTTCCTGGGTATGAAATCCCCGAACGTTTTTTTCATTGTTTTGATAAATGTCTTTGATGACGTCATATCCGGCTTTTCGTGAAAGTTGAGGCGGCACTGTCACGCCCTCATTTTTCAACCAAATTGGTTCAAATTTTGGTCAAGTAATCTTCGACGAAGCCCGGACTTCGGTATTGCATTTCAGCTTGGTGGCTTAAAAATTAATTAATGACTTTGGTCATTAAAAATCTGAAAATTGTAAAAAAAAAATAAAAATTTATAAAACGATCCAAATTTACGTTTATCTTATTCTCCATCATTTGCTGATTCCAAAAACATATAAATATGTTATATTCGGATTAAAAACAAGCTCTGAAAATTAAATATATAAAAATTATCAAAATTAAATTGTCGAAATCAATTTAAAAACACTTTCATCTTATTTCTTGTCGGTTCCTGATTCCAAAAACATATAGATATGATATGTTTGGATTAAAAACACGCTCAGAAAGGTAAAACAAAGAGAGGTACAGAAACGCGTGCTATCCTTCTTAGCGCAACTACTACCCCGCTCTTCTTGTCAATTTCACTGCCTTTGCCATGAGCGGTGGACTGACGATGCTACGAGTATACGGTCTTGCTGAAAAATGGCATTGCGTTCAGTTTCATTCTGTGAGTTCGACAGCTACTTGACTAAATATTGTAGTTTCGCCTTACGCGACTTGTTTTTGTCCTTACACCTGTTCCTTGTTTCGGTGTACTCTCACGCCGCCCCTCCCCTGCATTCGCTGCCCCATCCACCTCTGAATTTCGTTCTGCTGTCGATTTTACAGACGCTCCAGGGAGGGATGTCGGGTCGTTGCGGTAGGCTACCCTCGGAAGTTGACACTGCACTTCTGCTGAGTCACTTCGACGGTGTTCAGTAGTGGGTCTGTCCCGAGCTAACGGACTCACCCCACTACCTACTATGCCCCCTACTAACGACATTGACTGTCGCGGAGCCAGACTGAGTGAGCGTCCCCTCCAGAGAGCAGACCGCCACCACGTCCCTCCGTCGACCCCCCAGAACGTCACACGTTGAAGACTGACAGCAGAAGTATTATTCAGGGAAGGATGAAACAGGAACAATGAGACCAAGGTCACCGTGAGAGCTCCGGGCATGAAGGGCCACAAGAGCAAGGACATTTTATAATTTTTGGATGATTAATGAGATGAGGATGATTATAATGATGATGCTATGGATTTCCAATTTGGTTAAGGTTTGAGACTACGTGACAGGGCAGCACTCTACGGCAGCACTCTACGGCAGCACTCTACGCTTACTGTCATAATATATCCTGGTGTCAACCAGGCCCGAGAACTGCGATGTTGATCAGGTAAACAGAACCTGAGCACCCTCAAAGTCGCATTCGTTAAGTGAATGACACTCGGCTGTGTGATTCCAGCCTTCCCATAGGAACCATAGCACTTCCACTCTGGGTAGAAGGCGACCGTAGCTCGAAAAACCCACATGACCCTGATGGGATTCGAACCCACGACCTCCCGACCCGCAGCCCGATGCGCTAACCACTGCGCTACGGGGGCCGGTCAAAACAACAATTGGTGTCAGACAGGGATGTCTTCTTTCCTCAGTCCTGTTCAACCTGTTCCTGGAAAGAATCATGCAGGAGACTCCAAGACCACCACACCACCATATCCATTGGTCCCAAGCCAATATGTAACCGTCGGCTCGCAGACGACATTGACCTCATGGAAGGTGGTGACGCCGAGCTCCAGCATCTGATGAACAGACTCGCTGCAAAAGCCAGTGTCTATGGGATGGATGATGGAAGTCAGCACGGACAAGTCCAAGGACATGGTGAACAGCACGAAAACCACCAGTGCCGTCACGAACAGCACCACAGCCAGTGGAAGAAGTGACGAGCTTCAAGCAACTGGGAGCCACCCTGTCGAAAGACGGCACCTGCACGGCAGAAATCCGTATATGGGTCGCCATAGCCAAAGCAGCAATGTCCAGACTAAACAGGGCGTGGAAGAGCAACATTGGCTTCCAAACAAAACTGAAGCTCTTCGGGTAGCAGCAAGTCGTCTCCATCCAGCTTTACGGCTCCGAGACTTGGACACTGCTGGCCGATGATGAAAGAAGAATCCAGGCATTCGAGGCCAAGTGCCTGAGGAAACTGCTCCGAATACCATACACAGAGCACAAGACCAACGACTATGTTCGAAGCGTGGTCAAGAAAATCGTAGGCTCCCAAGAACCTCTGCTTGCAACCGTCAAGTGTTGGAATGTGTTGTGATTCGGCCACATCACAAGGCTTTAATACCCACAGACATAGAAAGAGCCCTCTCCAAACCATCCTACGAGGCACTGTCGAAGGAGGACGCAGACATGGAAGACAACGGAAAAGCTGGTCCAACAACATTAAAGAATGGACGCAGATGAGCTTCCCTGACCTCCTGTCGACGGCCACGAACAGAACAGCCAGAGTTTCTGAACCTGCTTCGCTCAGGTGCCAGCCGAATCATGAAGATACAATGCTATGAGAAGCTCTGAATACCTATCGTAGTCACTCTGCCTCACCGGGCTAAACGATTATTACTATTATTATTTATCATTGTAACATTTAAACATTGAATGAAATCATGTTTTCAAAACCAACATGATGGGAACAATTCATAAAACAGTCTGGCATACAGTCAGAGTTTTTGAATTCCCCTCGCACACCAGCTGAATCGCTAAAGTCGGGATAACACCCGGGAACTTGCCCCAAATGGTTTAACCGCGAGGGCGTTAACAAACACTTATAAGGATAAAGATAAGGATCAGATTCATATAGTCCTGTGAGGTTCCCACCCTCATGGAAATTCGGGCTTCTTTCTCCCTGGAGAAAGCGAGCTGCCATACAGTATACGGCGCTACCCTCTTTTTTTTCTTCCCTTGCATGCGTGTATTCATGTTTCTAAGCCCTGAGACTTTCGCTGTATACTTGGGTTCTTTATCATGCGCATGCGTGCACACGGGGGTGTTCGGACACCGAGGAGAGTCTGCATCAAAGTAAGGTAAGAATGCCTAGCCTAGCCACTCTCCCTCCTCGACCAGTAGAGAGCAACCATCCAGGAAGCTAGAACAGCGCCGTGACCCGAGCAGATCGAAGAGCACGGAGGGGTCAACGACAGCCAAACGGGCACGTTCAGCTAGTCTGTCCAAACACCGCTCGCACCATCAACAGGGTCAGGAGACCCGAGTCAAAACAATTCTTCCGACTTCTTCGCGCCGGGGGGGGACCCAATCTGATTACGATGAAGCCCGTTGAAATTCTTCATCAACGTCGCGTTTGGGGCCTCCCCGCTTGATCAAATGAGCTGCTTTGGTTACGTTGACAGCTGGGGCGCGCCGCCTGTGTTCTAAAGTGATCGGCTGCTCGGTGATTTGAAGGGTGTGTGGCTTTCTTTACTTCCTTCTACCCCCTGGCTCACAAGCCGCCCCCCCTCCCAACCCCCACCTTTTCGTTTTTCCTCCGCCTCAACACCTTAGTTTTCATGTGGCAAAAACAAGCTGCCTTTACTTCGTTGTGGAGCTGGAAGGGGTTGGGGGGGGAGGGAGGGGGGGGGGCTCCAGAGACCTGAGGTCTTCGGAGGGCGGGTGGGGGTGGGGGGGGGGGGGGAGCTGTGTGATGTTTTCCATACAAATGCTAGTCTTGACGTAATCCGCTGACATTTTCTGTTAGCTTTCGCCTCAGCCAGGCGGCTTGCTCCGGAATGACATTCATGTTTTCATGGGGCGAAGTCTATTAAACCTTCAACGGTCCCTCATACTGGAAACCGGGTTGAGGAAAAAAGGAAGAAAAGAAAAGAAACAAGTCGCGTAAGGCGAAATTACTACATTTAGTCAAGCTGTCAAACTCACGGAATGAAACTGAACGCACTGTATTTTTTTCTCACCAAGACAGTACAGCTTCGTCAATCCCCGCGAGAAGGAAATCGCTCACTTCCCACGTGCAAAACGCAGTGATATGCACACGCCAGAATAGCGCGGTAGCGTATTGTGCTAAGCAGGAAAGCGCGCTTTTCTGTATTCGTGTTAACTTTCTGAGCTTGTTTTGAATACAACCTATCATATCTATATGTTTTTGGAATCAGGAAACGATAAAGAATAAGATGAAATCATTTTTGGATCGATTTCTTAAATTTTAATCGTAAGACTAATTAATCTATTTTCGTTAATTATGATCACATTTTAAGAGTAAACATGACATATGTATATATTTTTAGATTCAGAATGTCATGAAGAATACGATGCAATCAATTTTAAATCTGTTTGCGATAAATCGATTTTAATGACAACTTTAATGAGCAAACTCATTAATTAATTTGTAAGCCTCGACGCTGAAATGCAATACCAAAGTCCGGGCGTCGTCTAAGATTACTTGACCAACATTTCAACCAATTTGGTTTAAAAATGAGAGCGTGACAGTGCCGCCTCAACTTTCACGAAAAGCCGGATATGACTTCATCAAAGACATTTATCAAAAAAATGAAAACAAACGTCTGGGGATATCATATCCAGGAACTCCCATGTAAAATTTCATGAAGATCGGTCTAGTAGTTTTCTCTAAATCGCTCTACACACACACACACACACACACATACACCACACCCTTGTCTCGATTCCCCCCTCTACGTTAAAACATTTAGTCAAAACTTGACTATATATGTAAAAACAAGTCGCGTAAGGCGAAATTACTACATTTAGTCAAGCTGTGGAACTCACAGAATGAAACTGAACGCACTGCATTTTTTAACAATGACCGTAGTCCGCCGCTAGTGCAAAAGGCAGTGAAAGTGACGAGCCTGTTCAGCGCGGTAGCGGTTGCGCTGTGCTGCATAGCACGCTTTACTGTAGGCCTACCTCTCTTCGTTTTAACTTTCTGAGCGTGTTTTTAATCCAAACATATCATATCTATATGTTTTTGGAATCAGGAACCGACAAGGAATAAGATGAAATTGTTTTTAAAACGATTTCGAAAATTTAATTTTAATCATAATTTTTATATTTTTAATTTTCAGAGCTTGTTTTTAATCCGAATATAACATATTTATATGTTTTTGGAATCAGAACATGATGAAGAATAAAATAAAAGTAATTTTGGATCGTTTTATAAAAAAATAATTTTAATTACAATTTTCAGATTTTTAATGACCAAAGTCATTAATTAATTTTTAAGCCTCCATGCTGAAATGCAATACCGAAGTCCGGCCTTTGTCGAAGATTGCTTGGCCAAAATTTCAATCAATTTGATTGAAAAATGAAGGTGTGACAGTGCCGCCTCAACGTTTACAAAAAGCCGGATATGACATCATAAAAGACATTTATCGAAAAAATGAAAAAAAACGTCTGGGGATTTTATACCCAGGAACTCTCATGTAAAATTTCATAAAGATCGGTCCAGTAGTTTAGTCTGAATCGCTCTACACACACACACACACGCACACACACACACACACATACACCACGACCCTCGTCTCGATTCCCAGGGCCGGACTACCGGGGGGGTTATGGGGGTTGCGCAACCCCCCCCCCCCCCTAGCCTAAACATGTACCTTACTTATTTAATTTTTTTTATTATTGCTTATTTTATGCCGTTTCATGCAAGGAGCGACCATTTTCCTATCTCAGAATATGACCTACCCGTCAGCTTCAGGGGGCTTCGCCCCCTGACCCCCACAACGAGGGGGGGTGGGTGGGTTCTAGGGTTTCCGGACCCCCCCAGCCAAAAAATAAAAATATTGAATGAGGTATGCATTTCTTTATTTTACATTGAGTTTCAATTTTTGGGGTATTAATCAGTGACAAAATCTGCTGCCTGAAACTGGTAATGATCATCCTCAGAATGCACCAGATTGCACCATTTTGCATCCTTTTTTTCAAAATTTTCCGGGGGGGCATGCCCCCGGACCCCCCTAGCAAGCTAGGCGCTTCGCGCCGTCGGCTCGGCGCTTCGCGCATTCACACCCATATCTTCACAATATACTTTTCAAAAAAACCAGTCATAAAATGAACTGATCCGCCCCTGCCGCCAGGGGGGACATCCCCCTGGGCCACCACTGGCAACCCCCCCCCTCCTCTTCGCCTAGTCCGGCCCTGATTCCCCCTCTATGTTAAAACATTTAGTCAAAACTTGACCAAATGTAAAAAGGACGAAAAAAAAGAAGACAGATAATGGAATGAAACTTAAACAAGTCGCGCAAGGCGAAAATACAACATTTAGTCAAGTAGCTGTCGAACTAACAGAATGAAACTGAACGCAATGCCATTTTTCAGCAAGACCGTATACTTGTAGCATCGTCAGTCCACCGCTCATGGCAAAGGCAGTGAAATTGACAAGAAGAGCGGGGTAGTAATTGCGCTAAGAAGGATAGCACGCTTTTCTGTACCTCTCTTTGTTTTAACTTTCTGAGCGTGTTTTTAATCCAAACATATCATATCTATATGTTTTTGGAATCAGGAACCAACAAGGAATAAGATGAAAGTGTTTTTAAATTGATTTCGACAATTTAATTTTGATAATAATTTTTATATATTTAATATTTAGAGCTTGTTTTTAATCCAAATATAACATATGTATATGTTTTTGGAATCAGAAAATGATGGAGAATAAGATGAACGTAAATTTGGATCGTTTTATAAATTTTTATTTTTTTTTACAATTTTCAGATTTTTAATGACCAAAGTCATTAATTAATTTTTAAGCCACCACGCTGAAATGCAATACCGAAGTCCGGGCTTCGTCGAAGATTACTTGACCAAAATTTCAACCAATTTGGTAGAAAAATGAGGGCGTGACAGTGCCGCCTCAACTTTCACGAAAAGCCGGATATGACGTCATCAAAGACATTTATCAAAAAAATGAAAAAAAACGTTCGGGGATTTCATACCCAGGAACTCTCATGTCAAATATCATAAAGATCGGTCCAGTAGTTTAGTCTGAATCGCTCTACACACACACACACACACACACACACACAGACAGACAGACACACACACGCACATACACCACGACCCTCGTCTCGATTCCCCCCTCTACGTTAAAACATTTAGTCAAAACTTGACTAAATGTAAAAAAAGGAAACAAATGTAGCTCAGAATGAGATCATCTCATTGGAGAGTAATAGAGTTTTTGCAGTCAGCTCACATGAACTAGGGATCATAGATCAGCATTGACAAAACGATGATTGTATTTTCTTTGCTTTGGCTCCGAAATGACCCTTTGCAGAACAACAGCCAATACTGGCTGAGTTGGGGTTCAGTTTTATCTACAGAAAAATCTGAATGACCTTCACGGGCCAGAGGGGTAGTAAGAAAAGATGTAATCAGTGATATACAGGGGCGTTGCTGTGGTTATTTTTTGGGGGGAAATTTAAGGCAAGCCCTGAACGTCTGATTTTCTCTACCGTTAAAAAAACATAAAACCAACCAACAAACAAACAAACAAACAAACAAACAAACAACTAACCTCCACCACCACCACATCCACCACCACCACCACCACCAACAACAAGAACAACAACAAAAACAACAACAACACTTCAAAACACCCGGAAACACAAGTTTGATAATTCTGCTGAACTTACGGAAAAGTTTTCGGTGTTTTAAATTATGTTCGGCGTTTGCCGACTGCAGACGTCAAACGATATCCCCAATCTACAGAACACGGTGGCAAGTGTCTGAATCCCAGACAGTTTGCTTCCAGTGATTTCCCCTCATCGTGTAAAGAGGGAGGAACATCATTACGGTGGAGACTGGTGTGATGCATACAAAAGAATGCTGCGTCTTTTACTGGGTTATTGTTTACAGCCGTAGAGAATATGGTTTGAGCGTGTGGAAGCCGTTAGCTGAAGCGGTTGTAGGATTGCATTCTGTTATGATGCAGACGATAAGACACTTCATATGGGGCAGAAGTCATCTCTGAGGATAAGTAGTACAGTGGAACCTCTCTGGCGAGATAACCCAAAATCTGAGAAAAAACCGGTTGTAGAAGAGAAAAAGTCTTAAAATGGAGGCGAATTTACAGACATTGTGAACATAAATCTGAATAAGCAAGGGGGACAGTATTGAATCGGGGGTTCTTAAAAGGGGCGTTCTATTGTAGTGTTTTTTAAGCAGGGTTGTTATATGATGAACAAAGGAAATAAGATTGGATGATGCTGTTATATGGCACGAAGGAGAGCAGACAATATATCACCATCTTTATTCCAGTCACATCAAGAATTCGTTTATTTTCGCCTACAGTCAATTTAGTCTCCGCTTCATCACACATGCGTACCTGTTGAAGACACGAACTGCATGATCATGATCTTCTCTGAAATAAATGGCCTTTTGTCATCTAGCTTGAATTACCCCATCTATTCAGAATTGAATCGTTTGATCTTCTCTTGCATGAATTGCCTGCCATGACTGAGAACTCATGGGTCATTTCACATGTCTAGGGGTGCCGGCGACCACCCACCCGTGACCGGCTGAGATCAACGCCAGTGTTGGTTTGTGACTAATTGTTATTTGAAAAAAAAATCCATTTATTTCAAATGCTTGAAGTGATCCTAGAGTGTGAACATAGACAGACAGACGATCATGCAAACACGCACGCACGCACGCACACACACACACACGCACGCACGCACGCAATCACGCACGCACGCACGTACACAAACACACACACACGTGACATACACGCACGCGCGCACACACACACACTCACACACACACACACACAAACACACACACACACACACTCACACGCACACACACGCGCGCGCAAATACATATAGAAAGTAAATATAAAAACGCTCGCGCTGGACCCGAGTACTCTTCAGACTGGCTCGCTCCCCCAGTATGAAAGTTTTTGTCTTGTGCACGTTTAAGACCAAGTGATTGCTCTGAGTGAATTACAGGCATTCCCTTTGCTATATAAGTACATTGCATGCGAGCCGAGAATGTGGGTGGTGACTGGCCTTTCTCTTTTATTTGATCACAGTGAAAAATATACTGCCGACCCTCTTCATAACTGGTGAACTGGTGCCCCACGAAGTTCTTTTACTGTCCTGGCTCGCGGATTCTTGCATTTATCACGCCCCAGGTAGTTTTACCAAATTCTTTAATGTAAAGTGAAGGTAAAAGACTGAAACATATGTAAACAAAGGAAACCATAAGACAAAATACAAATTAATATGATAAGAATCAAAACACAAAATCGCGACCTCTAAACCACCGCAGTCGCGACCGAGCAACCAACGCTTGGTAGAAAATGGGGTACACAAAAAATCAAATTATTCAAACACACAACGCGCAAAGCCTGGCAAATCGTATCGCACGAGATGCATGCTTTTTATGACGCTATATTTCTCGTCACTGTGTGACGCGTTCGGCTGTTCTATCAGCTCAATGGCTGCGTGTTGCCCCGCCGGTGTAAATTCCTTCTACGGCCAAGTCGTTTGTGTGGTTTATTTCGCATTTAGGTCCCAGGTAACATTATGAAGTTTTAATACGATCAATCGGACCTATTATCAAGTTAGTGTATCAACTTTTGAACGAACTGCGCCCAGTAGTTTCCCAGCAATAAGCTGTTAAGTCGAGACAGACAGACAGACAGACAGACACACAATTAAAGTCTGCTGAGCCCAAGTACTAGCGCACTCGGGGATAAGTTTAAAAGTACAGTTAAACTTTTGTTCGAAGTCTATCAGTCTAGCAGGGCGTTGAATCGACACTAACTCCCCGCCCTTGATGTGTCTGCTGCGTTTGGATTCTCTCTCTCGATGTGATGAAAGATTGATACAGGTCGCGTCGTGTCATTACGGAGATTTAAGAAACGAAACGTTGGGACGTTTCGTTTTGAAGTTGTGGTAAACGTCATTATTTCGGGGGTCTCTCGCTGGAAAGGTGAAGGTCAACTGAAACGGAACGTGGAACGTCAAAACGCAGTCACGTTTTCCACCCCCAAAAAACGAACAATATTTCGTCAACTTTTGTGAGTATTTTTGCACACTAACAGTTTTATTTGTTGGCCATTTTATGCATTGCTAGATTCATCAACCCTTTCACAGTCTTTCAGCGCTGAGAATGTGTTCATTGGAGGTAGACAACTGTTGTGAACTGAAATATTTTGAAGGGTGCTGATCCTGGTACATTTATCCAACTTCATGGTGAGAAAGCAAATGGCGAAGCAGAAGTAGGTCATCGCATCGAATTTTTATTCTGGCTTCGTATGTGATCAGGTGCATGAATTGAAAAATGTGAAGCTCTTGTGCGTGCAATGCGAGTATGTCAATCCTTTATTGACTCGTGGAGTTGAAATTATGCCATGCCCAGTCAGCGGATCATATCCTGCCATGCCCGGCCTTTCATTCCGAAACGAAACGTGAATACATCTAAATCTTGTCTGCGGCCTATGCCGTCTCGTTACACGTTCCGTTTCGCGGGGTGACTCATTCACCAAACGAAACGAGCTGCAAAACGAAACGTGCTGTTTCTTAAATCTCGCTATTTTCAATTC
>NC_090256.1:37738072-37768072 GCF_037325665.1 Littorina saxatilis
AAGAGGCACCCTGAGTTGTGGGAGTGCTTGAGTGATTCAATTTTCTCCAATGTTTCAAAAAATCGATCAGAAAAAGAAAATTCAATTTGTCTGGACATAATGCTGAAAGGGATAATGCATTAGTGTGTCTCTTCGTTCAAGAACGTTTCCATTACGTTTTTCAATTCAAGAAACCTGTAAATTGCGCTTGCGCTGACTTTCGTGCATGCTCCCTCGCTCGTTCACTCACATACACGCAAACACTCACACGTTCGCACACGCACGCACACACCCATACCCACACACGCACGCACGCACGCACGCACGCGCACCCACACACACACATCCACACACACACACTCAAATTGGGTCAGACCGAACCTAAAATAGTAGAGGAAAAAAACACGTTTATTTTTCGTCGCGGGCAGAGGTGTGTGTGTGTGTGTGTGTGTGTGTGTGTGTGTGTGTGTGTGTGTGTGTGTGTGTGTGTGTGTGTGTGTGTGTGTGTGTGTGTGTGCGTGCGTGCGTGTGTGTGTGTGTGTGTGTGTGTGTGTGTGTGTGTGCCCAATCCCCCGTCCCCTTTAGGCGTCTAATAAGCTTGGGCATCCCATTTGCTAGGCTCTTTGATCGTATCTATTCCTTTCTTATCCTTTCACCTTCACTTCTTTCGTACGATAATAACCTTCACAAGATTATCCCCAGTCTGTCTGAGAGCTTATTTGGCTGTCGTATGAACAGAAAAGGATCAAGATTTCAAGTTTTTACCTGAGCGAAGAATGTTTTATGGAACAGTGAAAAGTGTTATTTTAGACATTTAGTCAAGTTTTGACTAAATGTTTTAACATAGACGGGGAATCGAGACGAGAGTAGTGGTGTATATATATATATACACACACACACACACACACACACACACACACACACACACACACACACACACACACACACACACACACATACACACACAAATTGGGTCAGACCGAGCCTAAAAAAGTAGAAGAACAAAACACGTTTATTTTGTTTGTTTTTGTTTGCATCGCCTTTAAAGCGATCCAATTGAACAAGTCTTGCAGAAAACTTCTTCTTTACCAAGTCCTGTGTTGAACAGCAGTGAAAAGTTGACCGCTTTTCCTGTTTAACCTTTTCAAAATTAGATCTAACTTGTTCGCGTATCCATTTCTGGATCTGCAGGCTGGTACAGAGTTACCTCCTTTCAGGCTTTTTCAAATTTCTCTTGTTTTAACCTAATTTCTTGGTTAAGACTTGTCTAAATTTCTAAATTCTTTCTTAATAAATATCAATTCCACACTTTGGCCTTAAATCAAAGTGTTTGCCTTCACAGATATCCCCTTGGGGTTGTCAGATGAGGGTAGTCTCCCATGCCAACAGAAGCTACCATTCAGAGAGTGGTTTGCTTCTTAGTTGGATACCATGGGTTGACAACTCTTGCACACTACCCAGTCATTCTCACCAACGCGGCTACAGGTCCAGGTATGTTCTCGAAACTTGGGCCATCACTCCAGTGTCGTGTTTTGGTTGACGCGGTCGGTCAGATAGAAGGTGTACGACCTCTGCCCTCGGGCAAATTCTTGATTGCCTGCTGCAATCAAAAACAACAACTTAAACTTGCCAATCTCACCAGTCTCGCTCAAGTGCAAATAAGATGCACTATACCAGAGGCAACAACGGAAGGTGTCATCAGACCCATCCCACTCTCTGAAGACCTTGATAAACTTCAACAATCTCTCGAGAAAGTAAAATCTCTTCAGCGGTTAAAAAACCAGAAAGAAGGGGGAACTTACTCAAGCTGTTAAAATCACTTTTTTTTTTTAAAGAAAACGCTACCAGATACAGTGAAGATAGTGAAAACCTTCTTTGCTATAGAACCCTATATATATAACATCAGAAATTGTGAAAGAAACAATTGAAAGTCAGCAGAGACTTTCTTCCGAGATTTGTTAATATCTCTTAGCAGAGAAAGAGAGAGAGAAATATGTATCCCTTCACAGACAGCCTATTGGGAGCATCAGACCCTCCTGAAGGGGGACCGAGATTTACAAAGCTATATATATGTGTGTGTGTGTGTGTGTGTGTGTGTGTGTGTGTGTGTGTGTGTGTGTGTGTGTGTGTGTGTGTGTGTGTTGTAGGCTTAAACATTGATTAATGAGTTTGGTCATTAAATGTCTGAACTGTTTAATGAAATTGTTTTATTTTACAAAAACGACCAAAAAACTATTTTATCTTATTCTTTATCATTTTCTGATTCCAAAAACATATAAATACGGATTTGAAACAAACTCTGAAAATTAAATATATGAAAATTATGATTAAAATTAAATTTCCAAAATCGATTTAAAAACTATTTCATCTTATTCCTTGTCGGTTCCAGATTCGAAAAACATGTAGATATGTTATGTGTTTTAAACAAAATTAAAAACAAGCTCAGAAAGTTAAAAAAAATAGAGATACAAAAAAGCGTGTTATCCTGCTCAGCGCAACCACTACCGCGCTATACTGGCTTGTCAATTTCACCGCCTTTTCCACGAGCGGTGGACTGACGATCGGTTTTGGTGAAAATATGCAGTGCGTTCAGTTTCATTCTGTGAGTTCGACAGCTTGACTAAATTTTGTAATTTCTCCTCAAGCGACTTGGTTTTTTTGGGGGGCCGATTTGTATACAGAGAAAAAAAGACGAATTTGAATCAGTCTTTAATGACCCTCCCGGATTCAAAGGAAAAAAAAAAATTAGGAATCAATCATTTTATTTGTAAAATGTCAGCCACCCAAAGAAGCTGCATCTTTCCATGACCTTTCCTGTGCCTTACTCTTGCTTTTCTTCTGTATGTCATAGCTTGCCCAAATGTTCTAGAATGCAGTCTTCAAGATCTGTATCCCCCGCCCGCCCCTAATGCTGAATACATATGTCTGCAGACACTGGTTTTCAATTGAATAACTCATTAAGGTACCTCGGAAAAAGAAAGTCCTGTGTCCATTTTCTGAATAGCCCATGGAGGTTATCTCGTCGTAAATAAATATCGGACCAAGTCCAATTTCCCCCCTCGCTCTGTGTCTCTCTCTCGTGTGTGTGTGTGTGTGTGTGTGTGTGTGTGTGTGTGTGTGTGTGTGTTGTGTGAGCGCCCGCCTGACCAAAGAGAAATACAGTCAAGACAAAGCTGTGCTAAATGTACCAGGAGATTCTGTAGCGTGTTATTTTCCTCTCCTCTATTTTCCCACAGATTGGAAACCGATCATTAACCAGTGAGATTAAGTGATCGTTAATGTGCTCATCTTGGAGCAGCGAGATAAAGTAATAATTAATTTTCTCATCCTGGAAAAGTGAGATTAATTGACCATTAATACGCAGCAGTCAGAGTTGATTTATCGTCCCACTGCCCTAATGCTTCATATTGTTGAAGCTGGTGTTTTGACATTTTGTTTCAGAGTAGGTGAGCTCTTTTTTAAGATGGAAAAGAAAAGAGTGTTTGATTGCTTTTGGCTGACGGCTCGTTGTCGACAAGGGTCTAATACGGTCTGCATGTAATTAATAAAAAAACAAATAAAAAACAATAGACAGCTCACGTTACAAAATTCAGAATAAAAAAACAAGAATGGCAGGTTATTGGAAAGGTTTAATTTATTCTAAAGTAAAACGTTACATTTACTGTACTTCGACCCAGTGGTATTATTAAGTGAGGCAGCGTCTTACCATAGTTCCGAGATGCCTTTATATTCCGGAACGTCCACCTGGACAACATTTGCAACTTTTTAAGAAGGATAAAGATTTATGTACAAGATTTGAGGTAAACAATTTGAAAAAATATGACTTTTAATAATCTTCTTTCTTATTTTTATTGTTTTAATTTTTTTTTACTGTGATAGACCTAATTGCAAACAGCTTCGAACACGGATACCACCATAAACACTGAGAAAAGAAACACAATTGAATGAGTTCTAAAAAGCCAAATATGTTAAAGGGACATATAAACTAACAACCAACATGACGTAGACCGTTTACATGTATTATGTTTATACCTGTCAGCAATCCTTTCACGGCGGTGTCGCTGGAATTTCACCTCGGTCTTGTCGAGGTTGGCATGTTGATTCGTGAGTTACCTTGTCTCTGCACATTTGTCTTGTTTCCTCAAGTGTCATTTGTACAACGGACAACTGCCAAGTTCATAACGATTTTACGTTGGGTCTTGGCTAGTAGCTGTAGAGCGTCAAAAAGAATCAGTCACTATGAAGTGTTTTCTCGACATCACCGTCCTGTTGTTTCTCGTGAAATCTTCTTTCGATCAAAGGCTCTCAGACTTGTCAGACGGCTTATGCCCATGAAAATGTTGTTAGACAAACAGTAGAAGATAATGTGTTTTTTTCCCCTTTCTGGTAGGCCTTGGAATAAAAATACCATTTGAGATTTAATCAGTCCAGATAGTTTTTAAGTTTACGAAGTCCTCAGAAAGTAAACAAGGAAAAAATAATCTCGTGGTCTTAAGATTCAGTATGGATGACCACATGTTTATTCAAAGGCACAGTAAGCCTCCCGTAAACCATCACTGAGCTCCCCGAGCCTCTACATACAGTGCAAGCATACTTCCATTTGAACACTCACCGAACGGGAACATCCTGGCTGCTTTCTGTCGAGAGTGAGACATCCAAACGGACTATCAGGCGCCTCGTTTTAATGCTAGACCTAACTTTTAAAATCTAAATAATAAATTGACAGCTTGCTACACAAACATTCTTAAATCATAAAAGAATTATTTTTTCATCAAGACAAGATCAGTACAATTCGAAGTTTTGAAAGTTTGAAAAAAAGAAAAGCCCGGAAACGTGTCACACAAAACGTCTTTCTCGTAGCAGACGACGGTTCTGCATAGCGCCAGTTCCTCTGAATGGCCAAACGCCACCGCTCTATTTCGTGTGACCAGCAGCCGTTTGTTGCGTTTTAGATTCAGAGGTACACAATAACGTGATATTGCAGATAAGCTTCCCGCGAGTCGCATTGAAACCACAAACTGACGACTAGATTGTGAAAAAAAGGAAACTGGATCACACGGGTTCACGATGGCTCAGGGGTAAGATAAACCACGCAAAAATAAATTCTTTGAAAATTGCTCGCTCTTTACGGAGGGCACCTAGAATGTTCTCAAGCGGTGAGTGTTTAAATGAAAGGGTGTTTGTACTGTGTGTAAAAGCCTAACAGTGTCCGTGATGGTTTACGGGAGGCTGACTGTGCCTTTAAAGGTTTCTGGACATTAGAAGCTTCCTTTGTTATTCTGCATTGATGAAGTTTCACAAGATCAAAGTTTACATTTCAATCATTGAAGTTGTAAGCAGTTTTGGTCTATCTTTTCGTCACTTTCTGCCTATTCTTTGTTTATTTGTTTCTTTCTAAACGGAAAAAACGTTTGAACGATGCTGCAATTATTTTGCTGTTCATGGTGAAATGAACTGAATTGTGTTTTTACATTTAGTCAAGTTTTGACTAAATGTTTTAACATAGAGGGGGAATCGAGACGAGGGTCGTGGTATGTGTGTGTGTGTGTGTGTGTGTGTGTGTGTGTGTGTGTATGTGTGTGTGTGTGTGTGTGTGTGTGTGTGTGTTTGTCTGTGCGTGTGTGTGTGTAGAGCGATTCAGACCAAACTACCGGACCGATCTTTATGAAATTTTACATGAGAGTTCCTGGGAATGATATCCCCGGACATTTTTTTTATTTTTTTCGATAAATACTTTTGATGACGTCATATCCGGCTTTTTGTAAAAGTTGAGGCGGCACTGTCACACCCTCATTTTTCAATCAAATTGATTGAAATTTTTGTAAAGCAATCTTCGACAAAGGCCGAACTTTGGTATTGCATTTCAGCTTGGTGGCTTAAAAATTAATTAATGACTTTGGTCATTAAAAATCTGAAAATTGTAATAATTTTTTTTTATATTAAACGATCCAAATTTACGTTCATCTTATACTACATCATTTGCTGATTCCAAAAACATATAAATATGTTATATTTGGATTAAAAACAAGCTCTGAAAATTAAAAATATAAAATTTATGATCAAAATTAAATTTCCGAAATCGATTTAAAAACATTTTCATCTTATTCCTTGTCGGTTCCTGATTCCAAAAACATATAGATATGATATGTTTGGATTAAAAACACGCCCAGAAAGTTAAAACGAAGAGAGGTACAGAAAAGCGTGCTATCCTTCTCAGAGACCGATTTTCCTGGATTCTTCGAGGTCTTGGAAGGGGGATTCTACTGTACCATTGTCCGCCCCCACTTGCGACTGAGCAGCCGTGTAAATAACTGGTGTACAGAATCCTCCTTCCTCTGTCCTCGGGCAAAACTCTCACACCCCTTTCATCCCCTGTCCGCGCACCCGCCAACTGGCAGCACGTGAAACACACAAAAGAGGTCATCCTTCCATCCCCCTGGTCCGTTCCTCCCAACTGTCACCATCCACAAAGGCAGGTCCTCTCTTTCCACGCAACTCGCAACCAGCTATTCGATTTGTTGTTACCTAATAACATCATGCTGGTTCGGCTGTGAGACGTTTGGCTTGAGGCAGGGTTTTTTTCTCTCGAAACTACAGATACACGAGGGTTGTTGTCTGCCAGTCTGAAACAAAGTCCAGATGACACCGCTCCCAGGTCAAGAAATCAATCGGGTTTTCAGCAAGAAGAACGAAAAACAAGGCTGTTCTGTGATCTTTTAAGGGGAAGAAGTCTTGAAAAAGCTTACTCCATCAAACTCAGGAAGTGAACGTGGGAAAAGACAGTTGCTGCTGTCACAGCGAGTTAGTCCACAGGCTTGAAGTGGCAAGGATATGCTGTGCTCTGCCATCGTCCCCCGTTGTTTTTGTACGTGCAGCGGCTCAGGTCCAATCCCTTGCACACACTGGTGTGTGTCTGCTCAGTTGTTTTTCTTGTCTGCGAACAGTTAGGAAAACATTTGGCATAGAAAAAAGAACAATGCTGATTTGGTCCCGCATGACCCACCTGGGTTCAAGTGACAAGAAACACCAACAATCTATCAATCAATAACGCCCTTGCCTCCATCAGTTTCCAGTGTACGTATGTTCAGTTCTGTAACCAAACCTACATTTAATAATTTATCTTCTATTCCTTCGTATCCCCTGGTTGTGTACTTGTGGTGAATCAGTTCTATTCCCTTGTCTTTCATTGGTTGTATACTTGTGGCGGTTCAATTCTGTTCCCTTGTCTTCCATTGGTTGTGTACATGTGGTGGTTCAATTCTGTTCCCTTGTCTTCCATTGGTTTTGTACATGTGGCGGTTCAATTCTGTTCCCTTGTCTTCCATTGGTTTTGTACATGTGGCGGTTCAATTCTGTTCCCTTGTCTTTCATTGGTTTTGTACATGTGGCGGTTCAATTCTGTTCCCTTGTCTTCCATTGGTTTTGTACATGTGGCGGTTCAATTCTGTTCCCTTGTCTTCCATTGGTTTTGTACATGTGGTGGTTCAATTCTGTTCCCTTGTCTTCCATTGGTTTTGTACATGTGGCGGTTCAATTCTGTTCCCTTGTCTTCCATTGGTTGTATACATGTGGCGGTTGAATTCTGTTCCCTTGTCTTCGATTGGTTATGTACATGTGGCGGTTCAATTCTGTTTCCTTGTCTTCCATTGGTTGTATACATGTGGCGGGTGAATTCTGTTCCCTTGTCTTCCATTGGTTGTATACATGTGGTGGTTCAATTCTGTTCCCTTGTCTTCCATTGGTTGTGTACATGTGGCGGTTCAATTCTGTTCCCTTGTCTTCCATTGGTTGTATACATGTGGTGGTTCAATTCTGTTCCCTTGTCTTCCATTGGTTGTGTACATGTGGCGGTTCAATTCTGTTCCCTTGTCTTCCATTGGTTGTATACATGTGGCGGTTCAATTCTGTTCCCTTGTCTTCCATTGGTTGTATACATGTGGCGGTTCAATTCTGTTCCCTTGTCTTCCATTGGTTTTGTACATGTGGCGGTTGAATTCTGTTCCCTTGTCTTCCATTGGTTTTGTACATGTGGCGGTTGAATTCTGTTCCCTTGTCTTCCATTGGTTTTGTACATGTGGCGGTTGAATTCTGTTCCCTTGTCTTCCATTGGCTTTGTACATGTGGCGGTTCAATTCTGTTCCCTTGTCTTCCATTGGTTTTGTACATGTGGCGGTTCAATTCTGTTCCCTTGTCTTCCATTGGTTGTATACATGTGGCGGTTCAATTCTGTTCCCTTGTCTTCCATTGGTTTTGTGCATGTGGCGATTCAATTCTGTTCCCTTGTCTTCCATTGGTTTTGTGCACGTGGCGGTTCAATTCTGTTCCCTTGGCTTCCATTGGTTGTATACATGTGGTGGTTCAATTCTGTTCCCTTGTCTTCCATTGGTTGTGTACATGTGGTGGTTCAATTCTGTTTGTACATGTGGCGGTTCAATTCTGTTCCCTTGTCTTCCATTGGTTGTATACATGTGGCGGTTCAATTCTGTTCCCTTGTCTTCCATTGGTTGTGTACATGTGGTGGTTCAATTCTGTTCCCTTATCTTCCATTGGTTGTGTACATGTGATTCAATTCTGTTCCCTTGTCTTTCATTGGTTTTGTGCATGTGGCGGTTCAATTCTGTTCCCTTGTCTTCCATTGGTTGTATACTTGTGGCGGTTCAATTCTGTTCCCTTGTCTTCCATTGGTTTTGTGCATGTGGCGGTTCAATTCTGTTCCCTTGTCTTCCATTGGTTGTGTACATGTGGCGGTTCAATTCTGTTCCCTTGTCTTCCATTGGTTTTGTACATGTGGCGGTTCAATTCTGTTCCCTTGTCTTCCATTGGCTTTGTACATGTGGTGGTTCAATTCTGTAACCTCGTCTTCCATGGATTTTGGTACGTGTGGTGGTTCAATTCTGTTCCATTGTCTTCCATTGTTTTTGAATGTGTGACGGTTCAATTTTGTTCCCTCTTCTCCATTGGTTTTGTACGTGTTGTGGATCAATTCTGTTCTTGTTTGGGCAAACTCAGAACCAATCAATGACTTACTCAATGACTCTCTCACTTACTCAATTCCACTTGGTCTACCGGACATAATGACTAATCCAATGTTCTGCAATCTGTCTCATTTATCGGGTCTATTAGGAAATAGGATTTTTGTGTTCCGATCAAGATGTCATTATTGTATTCCTGCTATGCTTGTTATTCGATTCTAGCATTCCTGTCATTTTCCAGTTCATACTCTCCTGTGTTTGCTTTTGTTTAAACTTGGGTGACGTGTATTCCGAGAGAAAAAAAACTGTCTTCCATTTTGAAACACATGTTGAAACTGAAAAGAAAAACCTACAAAATAAAACACATGTTCATTTCGCACGTAAATTTTCTTTAATCACGTCAAAGTGGCTGGGCGCTTCTTTACCCGCAAAACCCGACACTTACGAAAAAAACGAAAGTTGATGCCAAGTTGCCAAATTACAAAACCGTTGATTAACGCGTGTAGTTGTTTTTGTCTTGACGTGCAACAACCAAGTTGATGAATTTAAGCTAACTTTTTGTATTTTGTTTTTATCTGTTTCCTGGCAAGACACTTCGGTTGGAATTTCAGCTCCTGTTTTGTGTTCTTTTTGATTTTTCCTCCCGTCATAGCAAGACGCTTGTGTTCCTCCTTGGGTAAAAAGGCAATAATGCAAAGATGCAATACCCTTCGATTTGCAAGTGTATGGTAACAAGGATGTTCTTAGAAGACACGATTCAAATTTGAAGTGTCAGGACTGGAAATTCAAGCTTTGCAAACTGCTGATATAGAGCGTCTGTTGAAATGATGAAGGGCCACTTTTTACATTTAGTCAAGTTATGACTAAATGTTTTAACATCGAGGGGGGAATCGAGACGAGGGTCGTGGTGTATGTGCGTGTGTCTGTGTGTGTGTGTGTGTGTGTGTGTGTGTAGAGCGATTCAGACTAAACTACTGGACCGATCTTTATGAAATTTGACATGAGAGTTCCTGGGAATGATATCCCCGGACGTTTTTTTCATTTTTTTGATAAATGTCTTTGATGACGTCATATCCGGCTTTTCGTGAAAGTTGAGGCGGCACTGTCACGCCCTCATTTTTCAACCAAATTGGTTGAAATTTTGGTCAAGTAATCTTCGACAAAGCCCGGACTTCGGTATTGCATTTCAGCTTGGTGGCTTAAAAATTAATTAATGACTTTGGTCATTAAAAATCGGAAATTGTAAAAAAAAATAACAATTTATAAAACGATCCAAATTTACGTTTATCTTATTCTCCATCATTTGCTGATTCCAAAAACATATAAATATGTTATATTCGGATTAAAAACAAGCTCTGAAAATTAAATATATAAAAATTATTATCAAAATTGTTTTTTCGAAATCAATTTAAAAACACTTTCATCTTATTCCTTGTCGGTTCCTGATTCCAAAAACATATAGATATGATATGTTTGGATTAAAAACACGCTCAGAAAGTTAAAACGAAGAGAGGTACAGAAAAGCGTGCTATCCTTCTCAGCGCAACGAATACCCCGCTCTTCTTGTCAATTCCACGGGCACTGCCTTTGCCACGGGCGGTGGAGTGACGATGCTACGAGTATACGGTCTTGCTGCGTTGCGTTGCGTTCAGTTTCATTCTGTGAGTTCGACAGCTACTTGACTAAATGTTGTATTTTCGCCTTACGCGACTTGTTTTGTTTATGATGAAAAACACTTTATATTTGAGAGTGTTTTGACAAAGTTCGTTGACCTGCAAAGATATTCCCGTCATGCATTGCACTTCCGAGTCTCTTCGATTATATATAATATGTCGAATGAGATTAAAGAAACAAATCTTCTTTTTTTGGTAAGGCCACCTTTTCCCGGCCATGCATTTTTTCGTCGCGAATAAGATAACAACACGAGGAGCTAATGTAAAAAACAAAACAAAACAAGAGGCGAAGCCTTCAAGGCTCACGTAAGAAATCGACAAACAGTAACACAAACTCAATCACTCCGTCACACATACACACACACAGTAAGCATAGGTGACACGGTGCAAGAGTGTGAGACACTAGATCTAGATCTGTCTGTCTGTAGCCTACTTACGGGGACACGACTGCCAGATGGCCAGATCGACACTGCGCTTTCGACAGCGCTTCCTCGCGCAGACACTGGAAACACGCTGTGCAGATTAACCTGTAGGAAATCTCCTTTGGTATCTTCTTTATCTATTTTTCTGGAGCTACGAAACCGATCAATGTGAAATCATGAGTCGTCTTCTCCGAATCGGCGATCTGCAGCTCGGTGATAACTGTATCTACACCACAATCCTTCACGCGATCTAACCTAACCTTGACCCCTGACCTGGTCTACATACCACACACGACACAAACCAGTCAGCTGTTTTTACCCCCCCCCCCCCCCAAAAAAAAAAAAAAAAACCACCACCCGTTTTCTTTGGATACACACTTTAACTACATACGTGCCGACAAAATTTTGATCATTGCTTCAATACTTTGAAGCTGTTGCTTGAATAATAACTAGATAAAATTAGTATTTTGGTGTTCAGTCAAATGTTAAAGTTTCTACCACAGACATACATACATACGCACGCACGCACGCACGCACGCACGCACGCACGCACGCACGCACAGACAGACAAAAGTTAGCATCGCATAGGCTACACTTACGTGAGCCAAAAACTGCAACATACAGTATTTGTGAAATGAACCGCTAGTTTGATACTAGGAATTTGAGATGCGCGTGCTTGCTTGTGTGTATGTGTGTGCGTGCGCGCGTGTGTGTGTGCGTGCGTGCGTGTGTGTGTGCGTGTGTGTGTGTGTGTGTGTGTGTGTGTGTGTGTGTGTGAGGAAAATATTCAAACGCAATTTTAATGCAATCTGAAAAGGAAAAAGAAGTCGCGTGAAGCGATATAAACACATTTAGTCAATCGGTCCAAACTAAAAGATCAACACGACAAACCAGTCATTGCCGAGACTATATTTTGATAGTCTCGGCTAACCATACCCGAAGACGGGTCACGTTCATCTCCGCGAAGCATGCGACCATAGTAGGCGTACTGGACCTATTTCCTTTCATTCCTTGCACATTTTTAAAGTAAACATGACATATCTATATATTTTTGAATTCAGGAGAAGATGAAAAATGCGTTTTCGGCTCACGTAAGTGTAGCCTATGCGATGCTAAACTTTGTCTGTCTGTGCGTGCGTGCGTGCGTGCGTGCGTATGTATGTCTGTGGTAGAAACTTTAACATTTGACTAAACACCGAAATACTCATTTCACCAGGTTATTTTTCAAACACCATCTTCAAAATATTGAAGCAATGATCACCATTGTGTCGGCATGTGTGTAGTTAAAGAGTGTATCCAAAGAAAACGGGTGGTGTGGGGTTTTGAAGGGGTACAAGCAGTTGACTGGTTTGTGTCGTGTGTGGTATGTAGACCAGGTCAGTAAAATGACTAGCATGCTGTTGTCTCCCTTTGACCAGTTCATTGTATCTACGGTACCTATGTACTATCGGGGTTCAATGTTTGGATCAGTCATGCGCACTGATACTTCCGTACAGAGAGCCTGCCATGTGGTCACCGAATAAACCGTTGCACCTCACCCTTCTTGTGTCCGTTGGTTTTGTCCGCATAACAACCCCAAGACATTACAGTCAAGTGTCAAGACCAGGTCAGGGGTCGCGCGAAGGATTGTGGTATACATAGATTCACTTCTCCAGTTCTCACCTCTGCATTCGCCGATTCGGGGAAGACGATTTCATGTTGTTCGATTTCTAAGCCCCAGAAAAGTAAATAAAGAAGATACCAAAGGGAGATTTTCTACAATTTGATCTGCACAGCGTTTTTCCAATGTCCACGCGAGGAAGAGCTGTCGAAAGCGCAGTGTCGATCTGGCAGTCGTATCCCGGTAGCCTAAGTACAGAGACAGATCTAGTGTCTCCCACTCTGATAACGTGTCACCTACTGTTAATCCGTTTTGTTTTAATTTCTTTTTATTTCAGCAGACACGGATGTCAAACACAGTGCTAGGCAGTCACCTCTTGTGAAATGAGTTGATCTAAAGTGCCTGTAATGTTTGGATGTCTTTGTTCGTGGTTCGATTTATAATGTCAAGACTTGCAGTAGAGTCTCAAGTTTACTTTGCCCGGAAAAAAACTGTCCACCATTTACTTGAACATGCAGATATAAGGAAACGGAATGAATCTGTTATCAAAGTCAAAATGATCACGATTTTGTCCTCAGATTCAAAACATGCACTGTCATGGTTTTGTCTGTACAATTTGGTAAGTCTTACCTTGCAACAACTTCCTTGAACTTGAAAGACAGTTTTTGAATGCTAGATATGTATCGCGTTTCATTCCAGACTCGATCCTCTCTTTGATTGTACTGTTTGCTGTTTACGCACTATCATGATTCGCTATGTAACGTTTGGTAAGCTTACCTTGCAACAGCTTTCTTGTCTTTGTTGGCATTTTCTTTCAAGGCAGTACAACGTAAGATTCGATTCTTTCGGACAGAAGGTAGAATGCAAGTTTTGAGACAACGACAGTCGTCCAAAGAAAGCTTGCTGTGGCATTTGTTTGTAAATAATGGTACATGTGATTCTGTATTTTTCTGCGGTTGATGTGATTTCTTTTTTCCTCTGTTGTTTTCTTCCTCCTGAGTTATCGTTATTATTAAAACAAGACCCTCAGAGAGTACCTCCGTTGCTCCTTAAAATGGACTGTGAATAGTGTGTTGGCTGTGTTGACCGTCAGAATTATTTTAAGAACCAGGCTGCTGCAGTCAGTTGACATGTTTCGCATATTGTAGGGTTACCATGCTGCATAGGTAAAGTGGCTTGTATAACCTGACCATTCTGTTTCAAAACACTGTTTATATTTGTGTAGGTTGTAGTCATCATAACTAATCGCATTTTGCCATTTGTTTCAGAAAGGAGGTTAACCTACAACAAGATCGACGCTATGTCAGATATGCCTCAGCCACATGAAGACTTCCGAATTTAGATCCACTCAGCATGGTGACAAGTCTTGATGAAAAGTATAGGACTGAGGACAGCAGTGGAAAAAGTGGCCACATGGCAGGTACCTATTGCATTGCTTAGTGTCTGCAGTGCAAAAGACAGATAAGCTGATGGTAGATTTGCAAATGAACACAGTACCCTCAGATCTATTGCTGATTTACGACGGGCAAGCAACAATTATGCTGATGCAGTTTAAATGTGTGTCTGTGTGTACGTGCGTGCTTGTGAGGTTTTGTCACGGTATGTGTGTGTGTGTGTGTGTGTCTGTGCGTGCGTGCGTGCGTGTGTGTGTGTGTGTGTGTGTGTGTGTGTGTGTGTGTGTGTGTGTGTGTGTGTGTGAGGATTGCACAATATCTCCTTCAAGGACAACTGCACCAACAACAAATACACAGTCATTTTATCTGTTTGCCTTCTTTTGAAAATTATACATGAAGTTGATATGATGCGTTAGTTTTAACTGTGTGTGCGTGTGTGTGTGTGTGTGACGGAGTGAGTGAGTTCGTGTTACTGTTTGTTGATTTCTTACGGGAGCCTTGATCGAAGGCTTCGCCTCTTGTTTTTAAATGCTTCTGAAAATTCGATTTTAATGACAACTTTAATGAACTATTCAACTAATTTTTAAGCTTACGAGCTGAAATGCAATCCAATAGTCCGGACTCCGTCGAAGATTGTTTGACCAAAATTTCAATAAATGTGGTTGAAAAATGAGGGCGTGACAGTGCTGCCTCAACTTTCACAAAAAGCCGGATATGACGTCATCAAAGGCACCTATCGAAAAAATGAAAAACAATATCTGGGGATATCATACCCAGAAACTCTCATGTGAAGGCTCTTGAAGATCGGTACAGTCGTTTTCTCGGAATCACTTTACACACACACACACACACACACACACACACACACACACACACACACACACACACACACACACACACACACACACACACACACACACACACACACAATGAAAACAAATATCTGGGGATATCATACCCAGGAACTCTCATGTGAAGGCTAATGAAGATCGGTCCAGTAGTTTTCTCGGAATCACTTTACACACACACACACACACACACACACACACACACACACACGCATACGCATACACACACATACATACATACATACATACACCACGACCCTCGTCTCGATTCCCCGTCTATGTTAAAACATTTAGTCAAAACTTTACTAAATATAAAAAGGAAGGAAGAAAGAAACAACAACAAACGAACAGACAAAACGAATGGATGCTCTATTCGCTTTTAATCCCTGAAAAAAAGTGTGGTCGTTCTGTTTAACTGCGCAGTTTTGTGAAAATATTATATTACACATGTTATGAAAAGAAGTAAGACGCTGTTTCACCCCTGAGATTCTCTGGAAGACCCTATACGACCACGCCCCCCATCCCCTTTAAAAAAAGCAAAGAATGAAAAACAGAAAGAAAGTAAAAAAGCAAGCAAAGAATAAAAGGTCTAAAAGCTCTCATCACAGTGTAAGCCTTTTAACGAAAAAAAACATGTTTTGGATGGAAGTCACATGTTCACAGAATTCCGCATAGGAGAATCCTCTGCGTGCCAGTGTGGTGCACAAATGATGACAGTGGATTATTTCTTACTCTTCAACCCACCAAAACCTAAGAGCAGAAATTTGGCCTGCTGACACACAAAGGGCAGAATATCCCTACGCAGTTTCAGCGGCACAGACGACGCACTGCATATTATTGATGCTTCGATAGGGATTATGACGAGTACTTGGCTTGTTTTCCTTTCACGCAACGTGTAGCGGGCTGGGATAATCTGCAGTGCGTCGTGAAGTTACACAGGTGAGCGCCAGGCCGAAGGGACAAGCTCTACGGCCCTGTGGAGATCTTTCGATGGACAGCAGCATATAATCTATTATCAGGAGGACCGGGGAGCTTGTCTGAGCGCACGACGAAGAAGAAGAAGGATGGACACTTTGTTATATACAATGTTAAACTCAAAACCCCTCAGGAGACTCTGCGTTTCTGACCGACGATAATAATAATTCAAAGTTGAAATGACTGGTCAGCCGCTGCAGGACTTTGTCTGTGTCACAAGTTCTCCCTGCCCCAGACGTGTGAAGTCACGTGATGCACCGGATATTGGCACCATGGGACACCGGGCTTTGTGCGTAATGTCCTCTGTCCAGTGTGAAATGTGCCCAGGCGGCCTCACGACTTTAGAGAACAAAGACAAAAACCAGACAGATAAATAGGCACTTCGACAGACAGAAAGACAAACAGACATGTATGCTAGCACGCACGCAAGGAAACATATATACATATTCATACGCACGCACTCACCCACATACGCACGCACAACCACATACTCTCACACACACACACACACAAACACACACTCACACACACACACACACACACACACACTCACAGGCAAACAGACAGACAGACCTATACACACAAACAGAGACACACACGCGCAGTGGACCAGACGGAATCAAAGCGACAAAGTACTGGAGCGAACACACACAGAATGCAGCAAATCAAACGGACACAAAACGCAGCAGACAGCTTTTACGGCATAAAAACTCGGGTTGGCAATCTCAGAAAGCATTTTCAAAGCATTCATAAACATGCTATTGCTACATGCGTGTGCATGTTTAGTCTCGAACTTATAGCTTGTTTTATTTGACTTTTGTATAAGCTTTAAATGTCATGAGTTCAGAACAAAATATTCATGTGAACAAACCGGGGCCTACAAGGGAAATGACAGCAAAGACTCAGTAAACCAGTAAATCGAGCCATTACTTAGTCAATGCTTTTTTTTTCTCTTTTTTTTTTAACAAAGCGACGACATTAAGCATTGAACATTTGAGCTCGTATATGCTCCTGAATGTTTAAGTCATCTGAGGTGGATGATGTAATTGCAGTTTAAATATTACATTAGGACGTTGCCAACGCTAATGCCCTATTATATGCTGGGTTCCGGTATGTGTGTCTACTACTTTGTTGTGACGGTGAAAAGTTTAGCAGCAAATCGACCATCACGCATGCTTATTTTCTAGGGTATGCCTTGCTTCACCTTCTTTATAATTTGTTTCTCGTGTTTTTTTTCAGGATCAAAGAGTGCCTTAATATTGTTTACCATGAGTACAAGACACATTCACATGTACATATCGCAGGGGGCAAAACACTTGAAAAATGCGTATGCAAAGTAGATTTGTTGTGTGACCTACGATATCAAGCTCATAAATTTTGGTTTTGTGAAATATCTTTTTAGACCGTGATATGTCATGGTGCTTATGTGCTCTTCACTTGGGTGTGTTTCTTCTTCTTCTTCGTTCTTAGGCTGAAACTCCCACGGTTTTTACGTGTATGGCCGTTCTTACCCCGTTATTTAGGCAGCCGTACGCTACTTTCGGGGGATGTGTGCTTGGTAATTTTGTTTTTCTAAAACCCACCGAAATCTGTAATTGATTACAGGATCTTCTTGGTGCGCGCTTGGTCGTGTACTTGCGTGTACACACACAGGGGGATAAGGCAATAGCAGATCTGCATATAAGTTGACCTGGGAGATCGGACAAATATCCACCCTTAACTCACCAGGCACGGCCGGGATTCGAACCTTCTGGTCGGGAGGCCGGCGTCTCAACCACGAGGCCATTGCGCCCGTCACGAGGGTGTGTTAAAACACAGCTACATCAACCCTTAGCGCCCGTCACGAGGGTGTGTTAAAACACAGCTACATCAACCCTTAGCGCCCGTCACGAGGGTGTGTTAAAACACAGCTACATCAACCCTTAGCGCCCGTCACGAGGGTGTGTTAAAACACAGCTACATCAACCCTTAGCGCCCGTCACGAGGGTGTGTTAAAACACAGCTACATCAACCCTTAGCGCCCGTCACGAGGGTGTGTTAAAACACAGCTACATCAACCCTTAGCGCCCGTCACGAGGGTGTGTTAAAACACAGCTACATCAACCCTTAGCGCCCGTCACGAGGGTGTGTTAAAACACAGCTACATCAACCCTTAGCGCCCGTCACGAGGGTGTGTTAAAACACAGCTACATCAACCCTTAGCGCCCGTCACGAGGGTGTGTTAAAACACAGCTACATCAACCCTTAGCGCCCGTCACGAGGGTGTGTTAAAACACAGCTACATCAACCCTTAGCGAGAGAGCAACATGTGGGGTTGTCCCGCGCTGACAACTACAACTTGACATGGTGATGCACAGCAATTTTTTACAAAGAGACAAACAACTAACCGACTTTTTCTCCTGTATTGATACTTTAAAAGCCATAGACAACTAACAACGACTGTCCGCGAAGTTTTTTTTAATTTAATTGGTTAAATCGAGAAAAATTACCGAGAAAGTCTGACAGTCCGTGAATTCTGTGATAAACCAGAGCGAATCCTAAATAGCCTATTTATGCTTTGCATAAAGGCGGCTATAAAAACACACACCATTCACTCTTACTTTTGTTGAAAAGAAACGTTCCATTAACTAAGCTTTCTTGTTTTCTTTACACGCACACGATTTTGGAACGTTAGCACTCGATTTGTTTCGGATGTTTTGGTCGTTAATTGTATAATTCAATTGATTGAATGAAAACAACACAATGGGTTGTGTCCGTTAATCCTTGAATTTCTTTGGTTGAATTATTCGATTTCCAAAGTAGAACGTTTTCTTTAAAGTCGTTAGAAATCAGATTTCATCAGACAGCTTACTCTGTGACTTTCCTGTCCCGGTAGACATCAGAGACATGTGGGTTGAGCCAGACACGGTCGTCTGAAGTGAAACTTGCCATTGTGTGAACACTACAGTGAAATAAAACAGTCATCCCTTTCGAATGGTCCATCCACTAATTCTCAATTTGCTAGTCTATGGGGGCGTGCAGAGCTCGCGTGTTACTCGGTCAGACGGGACAGCTTGGCGTGGTAACCTTGCAGTACATATTCATTAACCTCTCCAATTTAGTGCGTTTCGCTTATTCCTCACTTACGGAATACCATCAGAGTATTGATGGAGAAAAAAAGAAAAAAAGTCGCGAGTGTTTTCTTTCCAGTACGGACAAATATCCCGTCCCGCCGACACGCGCGGGCTCGCGGAATTGATGGTCGTTGGATTGAAAGCAAGACCCAAACCGTTCATTTCCTGATAAAAATTTCATTATTTTCGGGGGCAGGAAATTTGGCCCACAGACGTAAACATTTTCTTAGTCGGACCGTGGAATTTGGTCGGCAGACGTAGGTATTTTCTTGTAGCCTGATTCGACGTGAAACACCCCACGATACTACTTTTGTGGTGAACGCAATTACCCCTAATTTCATTTTGGGCGCCTTTGCATTGTAACGGCTTCGTCGTATTGGCTGCCCAGTCGGGGTCTCAAATTGTATAAAAGCATTACAATGCACAGTTTCTGCTAGCATACGACACTACTGTTTAAAGTGTCATGGTTTTACATTTGGAGATTTAGGAACGTTCAATCATTGGCATAACGATCGACACGTTCATTAGAGCCTCGATCTATCAATCCTTAATGTGGACAAAGAAAACATAAACAACAGACAGAAAATTACGAAAAGTCGAAATCTTAACTTCGAACGTTGGGTTTCTTCTTTTAAAAAATGGCAGAAAATAAAGTTGGAGAAGGGCATTTAACATTTGGGAGATGGAAATGTTGTGCAGAAAAACAACAACACAGCTACATCAACCCTTAGCGCCCGTCACGAGGGTGTGTTAAAACACAGCTACATCAACCCTTAGCGCCCGTCACGAGGGTGTGTTAAAACACAGCTACATCAACCCTTAGCGCCCGTCACGAGGGTGTGTTGAACTTTTCAAAAACATTGCAAGTTTCTTGGAGGGAAAGGGCGTCTATAGCCTCCAAACCTTAGCATGAAAATGATTTATTTTACCCGTAGGGATTATTTGATTTGCATATGAATCTCAAAACGTCGTAAATCGAAGAGACAGACCAGGAATGCTCTAATTTTTAACATGAATACAACGTTTTCCTTTCTGACAGAGATACATCTTGCTATTGTTGTTGAAAAGAATATACATAATTATGCAGATACATTTTTTTTGGTATTTTGTGTTAGCATTGTGCAATGCTTCAACCAGGGCAAGGAAGGAATACAGACGATCTACGTTTATGTTAACCAGTCAGGATGACTGGTCATTATTCGTTATCTTTATTTTTAGCCAAACTATGACATATTGCACAGATCGAGACAGTCAGTGTTCCTCCGAGACCGCGCCAGCGGTCGAGGTAAAGAATGACTGTCAAGATCTGTGTAAAATGGCATATTTCGGTCAAAAATACAAATAACATTTATGTATCGATCGATTTTAGGTACATGTATCTTTATTCTGAGTATAATACCCATTTTTCTAAATACGGTAAAGTGTCCAATGAGTTTCAATCATTCATTGATGTGAGTGCAGTTTTGTGTGGGATGTTTTGATTAATGAGAACTAATAGAGTTGGTGACCACGCTATACGATCGATCATGAGCAGATTGTTAAAAGCGGAGTCGTTTGACAAAAGCAGAAAAAAAAGAGTGACAGCCTTCAGAAGCCCAACCGAAATTGTGCGGTACTAGGACAACCAAGATTAAAACAAATAAGTTCGGGATACACCTCTTTTGTGTGTCCATCCATTATAAAGGAGTCAAATATTACGGACGGAAGAAAACAAGGTATGGCGTCGTTGGTGTGACTTCCACCCTCAGCTAAAAACAAAACAAAAAACGAAAGAAAAAAAGAAAAAACAAAAACACACACACACACATAAACACAACGATCAAACAAACAGCTTCTGCCTTCTTGCTAAGTCAGTCTCATCTCAGCTGCATGTTTGATTGTGCAGTGAAGACATAAAAACAGAACACTTTATTGTCTTGAAAAGGAAATTCATATGTGATGCATTTTTACAAACTTAGCTTAAGGATAAGGATAAGATCAAATTTCATATAGTCCTGTGAGGTTACCCCTATGGCAATTCGGGCTGCTTTCTCACCCGGGGAAAGCGAGCTGTCGTGCAGTACGGCGCTAACCAATATTGTTTTTCTTTTTTCTGCATGCCCGTATTCATGCTTCCAAGCCCTGAGACTTTCGCTGTGAGCTTGGGATCTTTGTCGTGCGCATGCGTGCACACGGGGGTGTTCGGACACCGAGGAGAGTCCGCACAAAGTAGACCCTGGGAAATAAATCCCTTGGCGAACATGGGGATCGAACCCACGCCAATAGCGACAATGGGTTTTGAAGCCATCGCCGCTACCGACTGAGCTATATCCCCAACATATCCCAAGATGCTGCCAGCACTTTAACGAACCAGGAGTTTTCACAACAATGAACATTGTTTTTTTGTAACCGAGATGGGCTATAGTTGCTTAATCATTGTATTTACTGGCAATTATTTCAGCTGAAGTGGTAATGCCCGCCTCAAAAAGCGTTTTCAGCTTTGAAAACACGAGTAAACGTGTTTTTTTTAGTCACGGCAAATGACAAAATAAAAGTGACTGGAGACTAGTTTTAACAATAAAAAGACGTTTCCAGTGCTGCTAAATCAACTATCACGCGACTCCTAATGGAACTGTCATGCTATTAGAGGGACCCACAAAACCTTGCATTATTTTTCTCTCACAAAAACAAATCACACGCGTGAAAAGATCTGACCCAGAACTGTCGCAAACAATGAACCTTCGTTAACATTACCGGTCTCTGTTTGCACAACTCAATGCTTGTTCAAGCCTTCCCGCGGGAAATCACCATTCTTCAGCGCCAAGACCATCAGCAGAACAACCTCTCTTAATTGATGATGAGAGTGATGATGAGCGAAATGCTTTACGCCAGAGTTATTCATTCGTTGCGAAGAGGCCACTCAAGTGACATTCTCACAGGAGTTATTAGGCACGGTGGTGTACTGTTTGTGTACTCGAGTAGACGTCCCTGAAGTGAAAGTCTCTGGGGAGAGATGAGAGGAAAGTAATTGTTTGAATCAGAGTCCCGGGAAGTTTCCATACAACGGACGTTGAACCCAGACGCCTGGAAATACATTCCCGGTGACTAAAGCTGATGCGACCTTGAACTCTAAGGCTTACAATGGAGAATTAATTCCCAAATTTTCAGAGTGCTCTTAAAAGGTCACTTTCGGTCCGTGGCACAGATCATGGCCGTAGTGTCTGAGGAAGAGACTTTAAATTCGGACGGCAAAATGCCGACGTAGCTAGATTTGCTTGGAAAACATCACACCTGAGCTTTTCAAAACGCTTATACTTCCAAACACAAACTTTTCACTTGATAACATCAGATTAGAGTTGCGCTTTGTAAAGGCGATCCTTAATGGCTCCCAAAGTCGACTTCGCCCAAAGAACATCAGGCTTAAGTTTGAGAAAATCATGGATTTACTGACGCGACCCCGGTTACTTCGACGGAGTACGCAGGGCCGGACGAAGTTATACGCAGCGGCGGGTTTACTGTGCTTCGGAAAGGGGCTCTTAACCATATCGTTTGAAATTGTCAATTAACTGGAAAGGTTACTATTCAGACTGAGGTAAGGTTGGGGGGGAAGAGGGGGAGGCAAGTGGTTTGGAAAAACATCCCTTTATTGGGGAGGCTTCGGTGCAGGGGCAACGCCCTCTGGGGGAGAGGGGGGGGGGGGGGGGTTGAGGGTAAGGGGACAACCCCCTCCGACCGAATCTGATGTATGGTAGTTTTGGAGGGTGCCAGGTCTCCACTGGCAGGAAATGTTTGTTTTTCTGGGACAGGGTACCCATAACACATCGTGATCAGGAATAATGTACTACGAAGTGTCCTGTTCACCTAAAGGAATACAAAGAGAACAAGGAACGCTATTCATTGCATTGTATGGCTTCATTGTCTTTAAACAAAAGTTACTAAAGAACAAAAAGATAAAACACGCGCAGCTTTCCCAAAACTTTTTGAAAAAAAACAATCAACCTTTTTTTCCCCAGCCCTGGTATGGCTGCCTAAACGGCGGGTGACTGAAAACAGTCGTGCACGTAATCTTTCCATTTGGAAGACAGAGTCGTCTAATCTCTGTACCAAGTTGCCCCGTGAATGTTAAACGTGGGTATAGGCTCAACTCAACAAATCACCCCCGTTGTCCCACTAGAGCAGGAAGTACCGGGAAATATCACAAGTCAACCCTACCTCCAGCGAGAACGCCCTCATTCAACTTTCGAAGACAGTAAATCTACACATACGAAGCCATTTCAATCGAGTACCTTACCTCCAGCCGTCCGCCCTTATTCGTTTCTTCAAGACAGTATACATCCAGTAGTGTGAAGCTCCCTTTCAGTCAAGCCACGAACCGACGACGAACACCGTCATCATTTTTTCTCGGGTAACAGTTTCCACGCGTAAGAACGGAAGTCAGCGTCGCGACTGTAGACTGTCGGCCACAGGATGTCGCTAACTTGCCACTTAAAATCCGCATAGGTAAAGTGAGGACGCAATCTATTTTTTTGACGGTAATTCGATTTTCTGGAGTCACAGTTGCTCTTGGTTGGTATTATTTGGGGACTTATTGCAGCAGGGATTTATTCGCAAAAAGTTAGATACTTGTGTGATGTTTGGACACGACTCGATTATTAATTGCTAGGATGTCTCTGCGAGGTAGTTTGGACCTCACGGCAGTGGCGGATCAAGAAAATCACTGTTGGATATTAATTTAAACGCACAGTCCTTCCTGGAAGAACTGTTTAGCTTCCTATCTCAGGTATATCAAGGATTTTACATGGGATAAGACCATCCCCTCTACTTGGTCAGATACTAAAAAGCAACATCCTGACTGCATCGAGTGCAGAGTTGGAAGTTGTTGTGTGATTTAATTGATCAAAAGCCACTATTTGCCATCAAAGAAATCAATTCATGAAAAATCCCACTTGGCACAAAGCAGTCAAGCTGTTGATTTTTCGTGTGTGTTCAAATAGAGGGATGTCCTTATCCAACGGTAAAGCCTGGTCAGATCAGACATGTTGGGCCGAATCATGTACACGGGAAGAAATATGCCTTTAATGCAAACAACCGTTAACTTACAACAAAAAAAAGAAAGAAAACAAGACAAACGTGGGAAAATGTGTGAAAATCGGCTCTGAAAAAAAAAAATTGTTTTAAAGTCATGAAACTTTTGTTTTTAGATTATGATACGTCTTGATTAGTGCCAGAGTTCGAAGCTTGGTGTTTAGAATAGGAGCAGGATATTTTGAAGAACGATATCAGGGCGTAAAACAAACAGTAAGATATGTCGAAGAGACCAGTCGTCCTTGGTATATCTTAAAGACGCATATCAATGCAGCAATGCATTGCGCATAAACAACAAACAAATAAGAAACCAGACTACTTTAGAACCAGCCTATCATAGTCACACGAACATAATACATGAAAACGAAATCTTTGCTTATCGAGCTTTTATTCGGTTAACACAGCAAATGGTGTTTATGTAGACATCTCGAGTTATGTCTGGTGCTGTCGTAACCCTATCTGACCGGAAAGATGCCAGAAAGCGATGTCGGTTGGATGAGTCAGGCGGCGCAGCGTCTAATCTTACGTTACACTCGAAAAAGGTTCCGATTTTTCTCACGGTGGGGGAAAGGGGACGCCTTGGACCGCATTGCACTTCTGAAATTGCCAAAACTTTTATGACATTTTTGCGAATTTGACGAACGAAAGAAATCGTTGCAACATCTCTGAAAAGAGTACTCAGTCCTCTCTCCTGGTTATTTGTAAAAGGAACACTGTTTTCCAGACTTGACGAGTTTGTTCTTATAATTATAAATATATCCATGGATGTTTGTACAGCTGTTCGCGAATTATATATAACCAGGCTCATTTAAAACAGAAGAATCACACAGCGAGTTGCATGGAACAGAAGGCAACTGGATATTGTCTCTTATCCTCTTTTTCTGAATAAAATGTGTAAGCATTTCTGTGCCTCCACACCAGCCAAAAGTGTCGTACAAGTTTGAAAATGCTCTAACCATGCTCCGGTTTATTTTTTTTAAGTCTGATATTCTTTAGAATACGTCACGCTGATATTGTTAATTTAATTTTGTCTTTGTCTTTAGCGGGATAAACAAAAAGAGTCCCGGCCTTTAGGCCAAACAAAAATACATGTTGGTTTAGGGTAAAACACTTTTTTTCGTTTCTAAAAAAACCCCTAACTTTTGAGACATTTTGCGAACCATACCGAGACGAAGGGAAGTAACCTCCTTCAAAATCGACTAAATTAAAAAAAAAAAAAGCCGACCTACCGACCCTATCTTTTTCGGTAACGTTACCCTAAACCAACATATATTTTTGTTTGGCCTTAGAAGATCACCTAGAATCAGTCCTGATTGATCAAATAGCCATTGGTGCAATGAAATGTTAATTATAAAATATTATTAGTGCGGTGACTGAATTATCAGGAATGCCAATAAGCAAAAAAATGAAACTCGACTTGTCATCGCCGTAAAACGTCTGCTCTAGATTTATTGCGATATAAGCTACCCGAACACCCAATGTACTGTCCAGGAGAGTAGGTCAACACTCCCACAGAAGTTTATAAAAAAAAGGGTCAAATTCATGGTGGGACGAACCGGATCTCTCATGCAAAGCTCTGCAGTCGACTGGACCTTATGCCTATGAATGATTCATGGCTCTATCGGAATCATTGAACAGAAGTGTTATTCGCGCATTTTCACCCACCGCCGAATTATGTAAAACGACACAAACAACATCCGGCCCCCAAGGACAAAATACCGAGGGGGATATAGCCAGGCCCGCTGCGGGCGAGTCTTGTCGATGTTTTATGATCAGGCGGGCTGGGAGACAAAGTATCATTAATGGCCCGTTAGGCAGGCAGTCTTTCACACACACGCCAGACTCCCGAGGGACCAACCTGTTGCATTTCATTCCCCTGGTTGTGATTAATGCGGCAAAAACCGCCCTCTCCCCTTTTTTATGTGCTGGGATTTTAAACCAGCATATGATGAGAGATCAACAAGTGGATGCGTCTTGCTCCAAGGTGCACCATTCAGCCTGCTGCCATTTGTCTTTCTCACACGACTGACAAAAAGGACTGGAAGGGGGGGGGGGGGGGGTTGCAATCGATGATCAATTTATCACGACGACATTGAGAGTTAGCTTGTGGCTGTCCTAAGACGATGTCTTTAGAGTCTGTTATTTGTATCACCATTACTTTCTGGATGGCTTCGGAGTCTGTTATTTGTATCTCTTTTTTTCCGCCTAAGTCTCGACCAGTAGTCTGTTTTCTTTTCTCTCTTTCTGTCTCGTCTTTGTCAGCCCGCGGGAAAGAATGCGAAACGAGCTAAGTTTCTGAGGTGGAAAACCAGATAAGTGAAAGAAAAGACGGACAAGGGATAAAGGCCAAAAGTTGCGAAGGGGAAACCTGAAAGGCAAAGGAAACGAACAAGACGCTTGTCAGCCACTGAATTACCTTTGATTATGAGAAAAGCTAATATATAATGCTAACGCGGTGGAAACAAAACAGTCAAAAACAAACAAACAAAAAATAGATAAAAACACACACACACAAAACAAACAACCCAACAACAAACAAACAAACAAGTCGCGTAAGGCGAAATTACTACATTTAGTCAAGCTGTGGAACTCACAGAATGAAACTGAACGCACTGCATTTTTTCACAATGACCGTAGTCCGCCGCTAGTGCAAAAGGCAGTGAAAGGGACGAGCCTGTTTAGCGCGGTAGCGGTTGCGCTGTGCTGCATAGCACGCTTTACTGTACCTCTCTTCGTTTTAACTTTCTGAGCGTGTTTTTAATCCAAACATATCATATCTATATGTTTTTGGAATCAGGAACCGACAAGGAATAAGACGAAATTGTTTTTAAAACGATTTCGGACATTTAATTTTAATCATAATTTTTATATTTTTAATTTTCAGAGCTTGTTTTTAATCCGAATATAACATATTTATATGTTTTTTGAATCAGAACATGATGAAGAATAAGATGAACGTAAGTTTGGGTCGTTTTATAAAAAAATAATTTTAATTACAATTTTCTGATTTTTAATTACCAAAGTCATTAATTAATTTTTAAGCCTCCATGCTGAAATGCAATACCGAAGTCCGGCCTTCGTCGAAGATTGCTTGGTCAAAATTTCAATCAACTTGATTGAAAAATAAGGGTGTGACAGTGCCGCCTCAACTTTTACAAAAAGCCGGATATGACGTCATCAGAGACATTTATCGAAACAATGAAAAAAACCTCTGGGGATATCATACCCAGAAACTTTCATGTAAAATTTCATAAAGATCGGTCCAGTAGTTTACTCTGAATCGCTCTACACACACACGCACAGACACCCCCCCCCACACACACACAGACAGACAGACAGACAGACACACACACACACACACACACACACACACACACACACACACACACACACACACACACACACACACACACACACACACACACACCACGACCCTCGTCTCGATTCCCCCTCTATTCCGATTTATGCAAACGCCAAACAGTGTGCGTGCGGTAACCGGAGCGAAACAGCTGAACATTACTTGTTATACTGCACGTTGTTTGAAAATGCTCGTATGTCCACAATTAACTCACTGCCTGCCAATTTTAGACACGTGGAAACATTATCAAGAGGCAGCGAGCAACATTCATTTCGTTTTAATGCATTGATTTTCGAGTCGGTCCAATCCTTTATTGCTGAATCTGGTCGACTAACTTGAAGGATTAGCCCGCGTAGTGGTATTGTGTATGTTTGTGTGCAGGAGAACGTAAACCCGCCTCTCAGTGTTGTTGCATCAATTACATATTTAACATAAGTAATAATTATCATTGAGTTTTTGTTTTTGTTTTGCTGTTCTCTTTTGTGTGTGTGTGTGTGTGGTTGTTTTCTTCCATACATTCGTAACGAACTATGCTGCCCTCTCCATGAAAATGTACATTTATCTGAACTTACTTATTGCATGTCTCAGCATCGATGTTCTCGTCCCACGCGCTTCATTCATAGTCTCATCTTATGTTTTTATTTCTTTTTTTCTTTTCTTTTTTTCTTTTATTAATTTTTTTTCTCTCTGTAAATCCTCCTGTTTTGATTAAGTTCCCCATACCCCCTCCTCCATTTTGTTCTTCTGGTTAATAATTGTGTTGTCCACCATCATGAAAACTTGTGTAACTTAGCATTGTTATGGTCACGTCAAATAAGCATCTGCTTGAGTTCGTGTCCTAGCTGCATTTTTGTCAATTGTTTCATGTCATGTATTTTGAATAAAATTGTGTTTAAACCAACCCAAAGACTGAAGACCAAAGTGCTTTACCCCACTTCTGACCCGAATCACTCCCCTCCTGCTAGGTACACGTGCACTCAAGTTAAGCTCTGCTTTGACCTGTGTGCCAGGAGTCGGATGAGAGAGAGAGAGAAAGAGAGAGAGAGAGAGAGAGAGAGAGAGAGAGCGAGAGAGAGAGAGACACACACACATAGACAGAGACAGACATAGAAAGACAGAAGCGGAGAGACTCAGAGGGAGACTCAGAGGGAGACACAGACAAAGACATACATACAGAGAGAGAGAGAGAGAGAGAGAGAGAGAGAGAGAGAGAGAGAGAGAGAGAGAGAGAGAGAGAGAGAGAGAGAGAGAGAGAGAGAGAGAGAGAGAGAGAGAGAAAGAGAGAGAGAAAAAAAAACCTGTAACTGATCTCGTGAGAACGGTAACAAAACGAGACATGTCAGCTCTCCGAATGCATTGCAATGGATGACCGCTCCTGCGGCCATCAATGACGACAAACGCCTGCATTGGAGCCTATTTGTATTAGTCTCGACAAGAGAGAGAATTCGTTCGATCTTGGTTTAGTTTACGTCAATACATTGTGTGTCAAACAGAAACAGAAACGTTTTGAAACAGATCGGTGTTTGTCATGTCAACACGACGTACGCTCCAGTTTTGTTTAGCTTTTGATTTTACGAAACCAAGCTCCCACCTAGACTGTGATAATTTATGCCTGGATCAGGTATGTGTAACGTTTGAAAACCACGTTGGACACGCTGGTAAACCCGCGCCAAAGCAGTTTCAGACTTGCAGTGGAGAGTGGTTCCAAGTAGCAAAAACATTCAACTGCTGCAAAGCAGTCGAATATCTCCGCTGTGAAACCACTAGAGTGTAAAAACAAGACTACTCTCTGCTTTTGTTGACAGGAGGACGTCCGCGGATTGAAATCGCAAGACACAATCGTGCGATCGCGGATTCGCAATCTCTACCTCTTTTGTGTGTGTATGTGTGTGCTTCTATGCGTGTTTTTGTCTGTATTCTGTTTTGTGTCATTTATTTCCTTCCACCTCACTCAAAAAAACTAAACACAAAAACACCCCACTTTTTGTGGCTTAAAATGGCACGCATTTCCAGCAGCGTATATTTATATACTAGTATATATAGTCGCGTTCAGGTGGACCGCAACCACACCATTATAGATGGACATACAGTCTTCGCGCCGCCAATTTCCGAATCACGAAAGTTCAACAAACTGCACACAAGTGGTTTTAGCGGCTTTCAATTTCCGAATCGCCAGGCATCACGTTTCACAACGACATCAAATTCCACGGTGCAAAGGGTTAATCAAAGCAGAAAGGCAATTCAATGAAAACACTCAGCTCGATGAAGCGGAAAGGGTTGGTTTTTGTTGATGTTTTGTTCTCTCTCTGGAGCGGCGTTGCCCTGATAGGGCTTTGAGTTCTTTTACGCTGGAGCGGCGTTGCCCTGGTAGGGCTTTGAGGTTTTTTACGTTGCCGTCGGCTTTTGAATACGGTATTGCAAGCTGGTCCGACAACGTTAAAGAATGGACGCAGATGAGCTTCCCTGACCTCCTGTCGACGGCCCCCAACAGATGAGCCCGGAGAAGGGTCTCTGCCTCCTCAGCCCTCACGTTCCCCCCGACGACAGTCCCACTCAGGGGACTAATGGTGATGATGATGATGATTGCAAGCTGGTCTAGGTG
>NC_090256.1:37775572-37783072 GCF_037325665.1 Littorina saxatilis
ATCGGTTGCAGCACTAAGAATCATATTTTGTGGAAAATATCATTGACCCTATTTCAGAGGCTGTGTTATTTCTTGATATGTGTTTCTATTTTGACCTTGAATGTTCCATCAAAAGGGAAAAAAGAGAAAAGCAAACGATGCAACTGACCACCTAAGGTGAGCCTTACATTTTGTAAATGACTCCCCTCCCCTTCCCCCTTCTTGTACAGTCAAGGATGTTCGCCTGACGGACATTTTTTGCAAAGTCTCATTTTCGTGATGTTGATGATAGTCATCAAGGTTATTTTGGCTTCTTGTGCGTTGGTTGGCACAGCAACACTTCGTGGCTGCTATTTTGAGATAATCTGGTGTCAATCATATCCAACAATATTGTACACCTACGCTGCTAAGCTCTTGGACAACTGTAGTTTCCTACTGTGAATCAAAAATACCCTGTTTTTTAGTGTTAAGCTTCATGTGTATTATTGATTTTGGAGAGAGAGAGAGAGAAAAAAAAAGAGAGAGAGAGAGTGAGAGATACAGACAGACAGACTGACAAACAGACAGAGAGAGAGAGAGAGAAAGAGAGAAAGAGAGAGAGAGAGAGTGTGTGTGTGTGTGTGTGTGTGTGTGTGTGTGTGTGTGTGTGTTTTGTGTGAGTTTGTGCGTGCGTGCGTGTATGCGTGTGTCTGTGCGTGCGTGCGTGCATGCGTGTGTCTGTGCGTGCGTGCGTGCGTGCGTGCGTGCGTGTGCTCGCGCACTCCCGTCATATATATTACTTTAAAAAAAAAGCGCCCTCCTCAAAGCTAACTAATAACATTTTGACCAAGTTTTCAAAACTGCAGCACCCCAAGAGACACAACAAGTCGCGTAAGGCGAAATTACTACATTTAGTCAAGCTGTGGAACTCACAGAATGAAACTGAACGTAGTCCGCCGCTAGTGCAAAAGGCAGTGAAAGTGACGAGCCTGTTTGGCGCGGCAGCGGTTGCGCTGTGCTTCATAGCACGCTTTACTGTACCTCTCTTCGTTTTAACTTTCTGAGCGTGTTTTTAATGCAAACATATCATATCTATATGTTTTTGGAATCAGGAACCGACAAGGAATAAGATGAAATAGTTTTTAAATCGATTTCGGAAATTTAATTTTGATCATAATTTTTATATTTTTAATTTTCAGAGATTGTTTTTAATCCAAATATAACATATGTATATGTTTTTGGAATCAGAAAATGACGAAGAGTAAGATGAAATTGTTTTTGGATCGTTTAATAAAAAAATAATTTTAATTACAAGTTTCCGATTTTTAATGACCAAACTCACTCATTAGTTTTTAAGCCACCAAGCTGAAATGCAATACCGAAGTCCGGCCTTCGTCGAAGATTGCTTTGCCAAAATTTCAATCAATTTAATTGAAAAATGAGGGTGTGACAGTGCTGCCTCAACTGTTACAAAAAGCCGGATATGACGTCATCAAAGGTATTTATCGAAAAAAAGAAAAAAACGTCCGGGGATATCATACCCAGGAACTCTCATGTCAAATTTCATAAAGATCGGCCCAGTAGTTTAGTCTGAATCGCACTACACACACACACACACACACACACACACACACACACACACACACACACACACACACACACACACACACACGCACACACACATACACCACGACCCTCGTCTCGATTCCCCCCTCTATGTTAAAACATTTAGTCAAAACTTGACTAAATGTAAAAACAGAGCGTCCATCGAATGGTAGAGCACGCGATGGAGTCAGTAACCGACACTACTCTGTTTTGAGTCCCCTGTGTAGGAAATCACGAATAACACTGTAACAAACAAAGTTTGACAGTGATATCTTAGAGCGCTAACCAGAGATATAGTGTGACATAGCAAAGTGTGTTGCACGCACTGTGAGTTCAGCTCACTGACCGGGAATAGTTGATGTTGTAAATCGCAACTAGGGTATTGTTACACTTTACCACTGTCCTTGGACATTGAGGGGTTGTCCAAGTAATCGGCCGGAAGGAAGGAAGCCCGGATAGATGCGACAGGAAAGCACTTAACAGGTAAATGGAATAAGCATTCGAATATCGCTAGAGTGTTTATCACATAAGTTGAATCGACTAACACTGTAAACTGTAAACATAGCAGACAGATATCTAAGACAAGATGGCCGCTATTTATGTTGTGCAGTGCGTCGTATAACCAGTCTGAGAGGGAGATAGTGGCCAGATGACAAGTGTGAAGGATCTGAGAAGCCGCCGAAATATCATAACTCTAGACCAGCATAGCTGAAATTCGACGGGATTTCGCGAAGTTATTGCAAGGTTATGGTTGTCCGTATAGTTGGACCATAGAGGTCACAGGACGAAAGGAACTGAGTAGACCGAGGTCGCCAGTGGCAGGAATTAGTATTCAGACACATTTCCTAGTGAACGGCCATAGACGCTGTGTAATTCTGTGTATGAACAGAGTTAAAATATGTCTATAAGATCTTAATTACATAAGATATAATGAGTGTTTAGTAGGCAGAGCAGACGGTGATTTGAGTCTGCCGGAATATGAACTGTAACTGTTTTTCTGACTACACACGAGCCGTGATTCGATACCAGTAAAGTAGATACCGTGTGCCTGTGAGTTCACGGACTGTTTGTGTATTTTTCTAGATAAGTGAAGGACGTAGGGTTTTGTTAGTGAAATTGTGCACGAAATTGTAATCTCGAGTTGTTTTTGCATCCACACCTGTGAGTACCCAATTATTGAATACCTAACATTTATGTTCATGATTGTGTGTATTTGTGTGTATGTTTGTCATACCTGTATAATACAGTGGAAGGAACCTACATTTGGAGTTGTGTGTGTTCCTGTATGATAGCGTACTAGCGCATTTGCATTCATTCACATCCCCCTCCCCCCCCCCCCCCCTTCAATCCTTATCATCAAAACACTTTTTTTCTGTCGTCTAAATAACACAGCACATATCGGCGTCGAGGGGATACGGGCTGATGATAGTTTTTACTTTGATGGCCCTTCTGAGAGTAAAACAGAAATACGACAACTCCCCGGTGTGCAGTAAAACTCGGGACCATCGCTTTTTGGACAGTGTCGGCTATGACAGTGATTGACCGCTGTTGAGACTTGCTCGGGTACGCAGCTTTTGCTCGGAGATAAAAGGGGGAAATACTGTGCCCTGGCTGAGTGAATGATTACTGAAAACTAGCGGAAACGAGTGCCTTTGAAACTGTCTGAGTTTGTATTTGAGATTTTCCGCTTCGAAAAAGTGTACCTTCCAACTTAGAAACTCGGTAGGTCATTGGATTTGTAATCAGACCAGTTTGTCGTGTTTACTGTCTGTCGGCCTGTTTGTCTGACACACTCTGGCACAAACACACACACGCAGGCACTCTCGCACGCACGCACGCAAGCAACGCACGCACGCACGCACGCAAGCAACGCACGCACGCAACGCACGCAAGCAACGCACGCACGCAACGCACGCAAGCAACGCACGCAAGCAACGCACGCACACACGCACGCACCAACACACGCATACATGCACGCACGCACGCACTTACACACACACACACACACAGACACACACACACACACACAGACACACACACAGACAGACAGACACATACAGACACACACACACACACACACGCACACACACACACACACACACACACACACACAAACAACGTGGACACCCTGTCTTAACAGATTTCAAGGATGACACACCGATACAGCACTTTTAAAGTCATTCCCGCAAAGCATTACAATGGCGTAATGTGCTTTCAGCAACGTCGAACATACATTCTTTTTTCATTTCCAGCCTCAATTTTCTCTTCCTCTTTCATCTTCTTGGAACTTTCTTCTCTTCATTATGACATGTACTTTTGTGTGAACACGTTTAAAAGTTGACCGAATTTAGAACTGACAGCGCAAAGGAAAAATAAACACCCAAACCACCTGTTTTAAATCTGCTGGGTCGACGGCATGGCGTCGTCTTCGAAGATACAAACGTAAAAAATGAGCCTCTCCTTTTCCAAAGGGACATTATAATAATGGCAATCAAAACCACTTGCACTCTATCCAGAAGACCCCTGTCCCTTCTAGCCTATCATCACTGCCCTTGAGCTGTCTCTAACATTGTATTTCCAGTTTGTAACTTTTTTGGTCCGAAAATGTCTTGAGGATTTTAATTTGGTTATTACCACCAAAACACACACACAGTCACACACACAGTCACACACACACACACACACACACATACACACACACACACACAGTCACACACATACACACACACACACACACACACACACACACACACACACACACACACACACACACACACACACACACACACCCGCTCGCAAACGCTTACATACACAGAGGACATTCACCCCTAAAAATTACTCTGGCACGATTCTACAAACACGTCAAATTGCGAAAAAAAAGAAAAAAAGAAGCTGAGCGAATCTAATAAGATCGCACGTTGTAAAACAAATGTCTTTGTTGATCCAACTATTTTCAGCGAGTTTAAATCGATGTTATTACACGAGGACGCGGAAGAAAATGGCACTGACAATTCTTATTAGCTGGAATATGAGCAGATATGGTACTGTTCTCAGAAAACCTGAGAAAGCATGCGCCAGGGTTAATGTTCATTGACTTCGAAAGAAATTGCACTACTGGCAATGACAAACCGTGTTTATTGGGATGAAAACATATAGGCTAATTTCCCCAGTGATTCTACTTCTCACACACACAAAAGTGAAAATAGATCAAAACAAAACAAACTACAGAGAAAAGATGAGCAATAAAAAAATTTAAAAAAGCGCGCGGATTGTTGTCTAATTCTGAGCGAGCGGAAGAAGATTGCACCATATGCAATGACAAATCGGATTACATGGTCAACATGAAGATTTCATGCCCTTTGACATAGAAATGTTACATACTATTCATGAATCACTTTATATTTATAATAATGTTATATTTTGTTTGCCTTTGTCAAGTACAACATGCTATAACGATTTATATTTGTTATAATAAAAGAAGAACTCAGAAGATGAAGACAATTTTGTATTAAAAATCAGAAGATAGCATTTATCCTGGAACTATTTGATGTTTCCTTTGGGTGTTATTTAACTCATAACTCATAACATTTTATTGATCCAACAAAGGAAATTAAATTGGTCATCAGCACATATAGGTCATTAATTAATAATTGAGACTGTGCCAAAAGGTGACGTTTTCATGTCAGTATGTCCCAAATGACATCACCAGTACATTTTTCATTCTATCTAATCTGTTTTCGTTCTATTTTTTCTAATAACATGTGTTAACAATTGATTGCCAACTGGAATGGAAGAGCACAAAAAGTGTAACTTGATATGTAGTTTCTCTAGAGGGAAAAACATCTTCCACTTTCATGTCAGTGTGTCCCATGCAACATACATTTGCCAAACAGCTATGTGCAAGTAGATTATTTGTTAGTGGTATAGAAAATACTGATCAACAATTAAAGTCAGTTTTCACATTCATTTTCTACCTATTTCTTATTTGTTTATTCTGTTGGCAATGGTGAAATGTCAGCAATCGTGTGTCATTCGGGACAGTAGACATGACACCTGACCTTTTGGCACAGTCTCAATTATAAAAGAATAAGAGAAGAAAATTCATAAAACCCATGATAACAAAAAAAATATCAAAAGTAATATATGTACAACTACAATACCCTTTTTACTTGCACACATGACACACCGACACACCAACACACATGCATACATACCTACATACATACCTACATACATACATACATACATACATACATACATACATACATACATACATACATACATACATACATACATACATACATACATACATACATACATTCCATGTTAAAGTGTAGTTAAGAACATCACAGTAAGTATATCATTGTTTGGATTAACAGATAAGTTTTTATGTAAATGATGATAACAACAATCCATAATTAACGCTATTGCACTACCAAAAGAAGAGACCAACCAAACACATAAAACCAATCCCAGTAATCATCATCAGTTATCACAGGTATCACAGTAGATTAGCCATCAGGCAGTTAGACTCAATTGGGCAAAGTATAGTGTCAACACCATCACAACAGTGCAAAAGCTCATTATCACAGCACTAGTTATGATCAAAGGTCAAACAGTCATCAAACCAAATTAAATCTATCATTAAGAGGTACATTTAAAAGGCATCACTGATAGTCTGTGGCCAGGACAATGGCTCGGTTGCTGTTAAAATATCTCACAGCTGCTGGAAGAAAAGAACGCCGAAAACGCTCCGTTCGACACCTAGGCATGAGAAACCGAGCGTTCCGTGTGATGCGGAGATCCATCAGTGCGTCGTGGAGGGGATGCCCTAGGTCGAGCAGAATAGCTCTGGACTTACTGGCAAGCCTTCTTTCAACAAGGACTTCAAGGGTGTCAAGGCTCTGGCCTACAGTAGAACTCGCTTTCTTTATCAGCCTGTTCAGCCTGCCAGTGTCCCTTGCAGTGGCATTCCCTCCCCAACACACTGATGCAAACACCATCACACTGCACACCATACTCTGATAAAACATGTACAGCATCTTGTTACACACATGAAATGATCTCAGCTTGCGCAGGAAAAACAATCTTGACTGCGTCTTCTTAAAAACAGCATCAACATGATTAAACCAGCTTAGCTTGTTATCTAGAACTACACCTAAATACTTGTACTCGCTGACTATCTCAATCGCATCACCTTTGATGACTACAGGATGGACAGTGTCTTTCTTTTTGCGAAAATCAAAAATCATTTCCTTCGTCTTGCTTGCGTTTAATACTAAAAATACTATCGCCTTATGGGCGTTAACCAGACGATTCACGTTAAGCCCGCTACTAACTACAGCCGAACCACGCTGAACTAGTTCGGCGAACGTTCGGCGACGTAATCAAATCAGGGGATTCCCCTATTTTGGGGTTGCAGCGGTACGGTTCGCGGTTCGCCGATACAATCCTGCAAACGTTCGGCGCGTCATCGGCGAACTGACTTTTGTTTGGTTGTATATGTTTACATCTCCATCTCGAAGAGTGACGATACTGACGGCTATAACGCTGTCAACCGATCACGAGTTTTGTCACGTGATATTTCTTAATCATATGACCGGTATCGCCGATACATTTCGCCGCCAGTTAGCACACCGAACCAGGCACGGTGTAACGTTCGCCGAACGTTCGGCGACCTAGTTCGGCTTGGTTCGGCTGTAGTTAGTAGTTGGCTTTACAGGGGGCGATAACTCGCACACCTTTATGACCATTCTTTTTTGTGTGTACATTTCCTCAAACAAGAAGTAAACAGACTGACAAAAAGCATAACACAACTTTTCCACATCAAAATATTTTGAATGATCGCTTTTGCGTGGTGTCGTTGTTTACTTCTTTTGGGCGACGCGCTTACAGTGGTTTGTTTTTGCAAGATACAAGATACAAGAAGTTTTATTG
>NC_090256.1:37788072-37800572 GCF_037325665.1 Littorina saxatilis
ACACATTGACACACAAGATGAAATACCCTCGGCAAGATCATTGACAAACCCAGCACGTACAGATTACGAAAACACATATCTAGTGTACAAACAAGAACGAACAAAATGAAATACCCAGTACTCAAGCATGCACACACAAAATGAAATACCAAGTACACTAGCATTAACAAACAAAACAAGAAATTCCTCCGAGGTAGGAAAAACACCCCCGTCCTTACCATTCTCACTGCCACCAACTGAGAAGGTTATTTCCCTTTGACCATTAATATGTCCCTCTATAAGTCCTTGTAGAATCTTAATCCACCAATAACTCCCTAACCGTGTGTTTGACTGGTCCCAATGTTTGTAAGGACCGTGTCAGGAATGTATAGAACCTGTTCACCAAGTTTGGTGACGATCGGTCCGTTCATTCTTGAGATCTATATGCGAACACAAACACACAAACAAACAAACAAACACATCGACCGAATCCTATACACACCCCTATACCGGGGGTGTAATGAAATACCAAGTACACAAGCATGGACGAATAAAATGAAATATGGAATACTAAGTACACAAACAACGACGAACGCGATCAATACCCAGAAAATCAACACACACGATGATTAAAAACCACAGAGCAAAAGAAACACCCGGCCCAGCTTCACTAAGAGGTGTCAACAACAGCAAACCGTCATAAAACCAATACCAGCAGGCCAAACAGCCGTTAGCAGCAGTGGAAATGCAATTTGACAAGCCGGTGTTTACTACTTGTATGCTGTTGACAAACACGATGAAGTACCCAATGGACAAAAATATCGACGAGCAATACATACAACACCAACAAACACGATAAACAACCAGTGAATGAAAAAAGAACAAGAACAAGAACAAGAACAAGAAGAACAAGAACAAGAACAACAAGAACAAGAACAACAAGAACAAGAACAAGAACAAGAAGAACAAGAAGAACAAGAACAACAACAACAAGAACAACAACAAGAACAACAAGAACAGCAACAAGAACAACAGCAAGAACAACAACAAGAACAAGAACAAGAACAACAACAACAACAACAACAACACGACCACCACCACGACCACCACCACCACCACCATCAAAAACAACAACACTGAACGACTTATTAATTCTATGCCAGCAGCCTTATAACGCCTCTAGTAAAGGGCCGCTGGTCAGCGCTGTGTGACAAGCCAGTGTTTCTCACGTGCAGGTGACAGCAGCCCGCGCGCTGTTTCTCACTGTACGGTACGGCAAGCTCTGGTTCCAAGAGTTAGGCTGTATTGTGTCTTTGAGGCTGATTGTGTCGCCTGTGCCTGCCTGTCTGCCTTCCTGCCTTTTCTGGCACTGTGAGCCAGTGTTGAACTGTGTGAAGGGTTCACAGAGACCCGAGGTAGTCACAGACACAAAATCTGTCCCCTTCTTTATTTGTCGTTTCCAGAGAGACTTTGCAAGCAACAGGAGCACATGTGCGCGAGTGCCTGTGTTTTGAGTCTAGCAAACTTAAGTAAATGTCTTTGGATCTTCGGATGTCTCCTTTTGTGTTTTTACATGTGAACTGTTGATGTGTATTAGAAAGAGCTTGGTGCATTTTTTTTTATTCAGAAGAAGAAATCAACTGGCCAAACTTCAGAGAAGAATTTCTGATTGGATGTGATTTTCGTCTCCTACGAAAAAAGTTATAACCGATTTTTGGTTGGTCTCATGCAGTCTTGCTTTTGGTACGTGGGTTTGTATTTGTCTTCTCGTCTTTTGGTTGTTCACAGAGTACAAGAGGGAAGAGATAAGTTGAAAGAAGCGAAACATACTTAATATCAACATATCTTGAACTTTTCAACCTGATTCATAGCAACAACACTGCTGTAATCTCGATCGAAGAAGTGTCAGGAATGCAATAGTGACATACAGCTGCAGGGACCATTCCGTCTCATCAACTTCCATTTGCAATGACAGACACCAACAGAGAACTCTATTAAGATTGGAAAAAAGAAAAAATCAGCAAAAAGAGGTTGAAAAGAAAGAAAAGACAGTGAATACATCCGTTGAAGAAATAGAAAACGCGTACAAATTGGGGGCAAGATTTGTCTGTTTGAATGACAGTCAAAATTCCTGCACGGTTATTATGGATTAATAATTTCCAGCGTCGTCTTTGACGGTTTTTATTGTCCACTTCATTTGTTGCCATTCTGAAATATTTTTTAGGGAGAAAAACAATAACATCTGCTTCTTGCATGTGATACTGACTCTTTTATCCAGTGGAAAAGGTATTCATCTCGGTTAGCAAACAACTGATGAATGTAGTTGCTTTTGTTATTTTTAACGTCTACCGTCTAACGTCTACTGTTCCTGATATCGTTATTGAGGAAAAACCGTGTGCTACCAAGTGTTGATTAAGTTCTGTACTTGTTTTCAAAATCACAGCTTGCTTAGTAAATCGCACACTCTTAACAAGAAGAAAAATCTGGCGATCACGTTGTCATGCTTGCCAACGACTGTTGATGAAAAGAAGTGTGTGTGACGCCTGCTTCGTATATATATATATACCCCCACCTCTTCCATTACCTCTAGTGTGCTCCCTTCTTTCAAAATTCCACGTTGGAACGTAGGCGGCGGAGACACACACAGAGTAAAGGATGATCTCCCTTGCTCATGACGTAATTTCTCTGCATTCTCGCTCTTGACGTCATTCTATACATTATATATTATATATAGTGACGTTCACATCGTCGTCCAGACAAATGTTTTAGCATTTTTGTCGTCGTCTAGCAACGGCAGTTTATGTAAGTATTTGGGTTTCAAATCCGCATCTTTATGTGCATTGCTTTTTTAAACTGTTGTTCAGAGAAAGAAGTCTTCATCGTGAAATCCCGGTCTGCAAACAACCGCTCGTGAATGCTAATGTGTTAAACAAACGCCTGTGTCTCATGCGGTGATTCTGATACCGGGGGAACAAATTGCAGCCTGTTTTCATCGACAACACTGAAACTATTACCCCGAGTGCACAGCTCATTTCAGCGTACAACTGATAAGGGAAAGAATTGTCTTTAGCATCATCTCCTTCCAAGGTATGCTTACAACTGGTAAAGAAAAGAAATTGCTTATAACGTCCACTTCTTGTGCTAAGCACATCTTGCGTTTTTTCTCTTCGTTTTCGTCTGCCAAACGACCACTTGTGAAATGATTTTCTTTTCAACAAAAAAGAGACCAAAAAGCAATGTACTCACGTTATAATGACGAACACGGAACGAGTAACAGCGACGTTTCGACCTAAGGGTCTTCTTCAGGCACAAAAACACAAAAATACACACACACAAAAGAAGAAGAAGAAAGACGATAGAACAGATAAAGAGGAGAATAACTGACAAAACAACTGCACTGCACAAACCAACAAATGAGTACATTGCTTTTTGGTCTCTTTATTGTTCCCTCTCACGTGCAGTCGCCATTGTTTAATACTTTCTTTTCAACGTTTACGTCTATATGATCTACTGAACCCATAGTCAAGTTTAATTCATCACAAAATGTGAAGCCGTTTGGACTGAATCGTTAACAGTTTTCAAAAGAATGAAATTTGCGGCCATCGACATTGGCGTTTTTTAAATCACCTCGCCATATAGACAGTCGTGCTACGCCTTTGGAGAAAACAATCAACAACAACAACAACGACAAGAAATTGGACTGGATATAGAGATACGGAGGTGACTGGCATTGCATCTGAGCTGACACACGTGTGTTTTGGGACGGGCGGGAGTGTGTCTTCAAGAGGAGTCCAGTTCATACGTGCAAGCTGCAGCAGGTAAGGCACACTTTGTCTGATGAATGGTATGGTGGCGTTTTTTGTTTTCTTCGGCGTTAGTGTCGGGGCTGTTGTGTCTCATGCTGTTTTTCCCGTTCGTTTGTTTTTGTATTCAGATTTATTATTTTATTTTGTTATTATTTATTTTTATTTTTTTTATTTTTTTTATTTTTTTTATGCAATTTATATCGCGCACATATCTCAACCACGGATTCAAGGCGCAGGGATTTATTTATGCCGTGTGAGATGGAATTTTCTACACAATATATCACGCATTCACATCGGCCAGCAAACCTCAAGCCTATTAGGGCGAGCATTCACCTTTCACGGCCTGTTATTCCAAGTCACACGGGTATTTGGTGGACATTTTTATCTATGCCTATACAATTTTGCCAGGAAAGACCCTTTTGTCAATCGTGGGATCTTTAACGAGCACACCCCAGTGTAGTGTACACGAAGGGACCTCGGTTTTTTGTCTCATCCGAAAGACTAGCACTTGAACCCACCACCTAGGTTAGGAAAGGGGGGAGAAAATTGCTAACGCCCTGACCCAGGGTCGAACTCGCAGCCTCTCGCTTCCGAGGCAAGTGCGTTTACCACTCGGCCACACAGACCATTTACAGGTGACTCTGCGATCTGTTCTGCAGACCTGTGAAAAATAGCTTACAAACAGACAAGCAAACTTGCAAACAAGCAAACAAAACTACTACTGATGAACACACGCACGCACGCACGCACGCACGCACGCATGCACGCTCGCTCGCTCGGCGCACGCACGCACGCACGCTCGCTTGCACGCACGCATGCTTGCACGCACGCACGCACGCACGAACGCACGCACACGCACACACACACACACGCACACACACACACACACACACGCGCAAGCCTAAGCTTTTACCCTTTTTTGGGCATTGAACTTTTCCTTCGGCTCTTCTTTTTATTATACTGTTGTCCCCCGTCGCACATTTCATTGTGTCTGAAAAGTAATTCCCCGAGGAAATTTGACTCTTTCACCCTAGAAACCGCGCTAAGCGAACAGTCACCTTAACATAGCGTACTGTACAGATATTGTATCCTAGACACTGACGTTGGTTGCACCGATTCCCACTTTGTTTCTGTTCCTTCTCTCCCTTTTCTTCCTGTTTAATCCTTTGCTGGATTTTCCTTATGTTTTGTTTTATGAGATTCTTACTCTCGTTTTTTTTTCATTTTGGTTTCTTTCTCATTTCTTCTTTAGTTCTTTCGTTCTTTCTTTGAAGTGTGAAGGAAAAGGAGGGCAGGGGTGGCGGAGGGGGTGTTTGCTGGCATACGAGATGACGTATTTTGTGCATGTTTGTGAAACCGACAGATGCGGAATTCCCTTCTCGCGCAATTCACCACTAAAAACACACACACAAAACAAACAAAGAAACAAACAAAGAAAGGAAAAAAGGAGAAAAAAACCGGGAAACAACAACGACAACAACAGAAAAACGGCCTGGCACCACAGTGACAGCGAAAGTCTGGAATTGTAAGTCGTGACAAATGAAGCTTGCAAAACTTTTTTTGTTTTGTTTTTGTCTTGCGGTGAAGTTGTGAATCATGGGATTTATTCCCTATAGTACCAAGTCCTGAATAATTTAGTGGCCATCTGTTTCTTGCTAATAGTGTTGACATTTCTTTTCTGTTCCTGTTTTGTGGTAAGGGGTGTAGAGCCGAGGTAACATTGGCGAAGTTAAGAGAAGTATTTTGAAAACAGAGATGCTTTTGAACAGAAAATACTGCATGGGTGTCTGAAGACTACTGGAGAAAAAAGGGGGAGAGGATGAGTTTCGTGTAACGTGTTTTGATATGTAGCCGCTCTTGGTTTAAACAAGGTTTTACTTCTGTTTACATTCGCCGCTCTTCGTGCTTAAAGGAAAAAATAATAAAAATCCTCCGTTGTTGTGTAAGTCAATATCGAATTCAACCTCCCCCGAAAGCGGCGTATGGCTGCCTAAATGGCGGGGTGAAAACGGTCATACACGTAAAAACCCACTCGTGCAAAAAACAACGAGTGTACGTGGGAGTTTCAGCCCATGAACGCAGAAGACGAAAAAGAAGAAGAAGAAGAAGAAGAAGAAGAAGAAGAAGAAGAAGAAGAAGAAGAAGAAGAAGAAGAAGAAGAAGAAGAAGAAGAAAAAGAAGAAGAAAAAGAAGAAGAAGAAGAAGAAGAAAAAGAAGAAGAAAAAGAAGAAGAAAAAGAAGAAGAAGAAGAAGAAAAAGAAAAAGAAGAAGAAGAAGAAGAAATCAACCTGAAGGAAATTATTTCTTTGTATATTAAATGTGTACGTGCTTCTATGACATCGAGGTCCTTTTTAGATATCCGTTCCGGCTAAACGCAATCGCGTGACCAGCAACTTGCATGGGACCCCTTGACGTTAACGCCGATTAAGGCTACATTTAAAGATTCACATTGTTTTTGCCTTGCGTGATACCTTTGCAGGAGGTATTCAATCTTGGACCGAGTCGGTGTATAGCTGCTGCTTTCAAAGTTAAAATAGCCACTTTTTTGCAAAGTGGAAAACGAGCCAGTTTATTCAGTGATTCCCGGAGGGAGGCAAGAATTCACCCCACAAAGGTCAACCAGAAGGTTGTGTTGCTAGACCTCAAAAAGTAAGAAAAAGAAAAAAAGAAAAAAAGATGCCCTTTACAGAGGTTAGCAGTCATGTAACGGATTTTGTTTTGTTTTTCGGATGCTTTCAAAGACCTATGAGTCGTCCCTTTGGGATAACCAGACCCAGTTAACCTCCGGGCTCCCCCAGAAAAGAGAACGCAAGGGGAGTATATGGTTGTCGACACACAAAAACCATTGGTGTGGCAGTTGTTAACTTTCTGCAAGCAACCATTTTAAACTGCGAAAAGAATGCAGACTTTGAAAGCAAACAGTCTATAAGTTTTAATTCCTATTGACGTTAAACAAGATATTTCAAGTCTAGAATCTAAAAAGGGCTCAACATTTGGAAAGTTTGTGACCCAAAATTGTATTTTATGACAAGAAATGTTAAAATGAAAATATAGACGCGCGCGCGATATCGTTTTAACAGAAGCTTTAAAATGTCAAAAGTGCGTGACGAGTGATGTAAAGGAGTTTTAAAATGTCGAAAATGCGGAACACATTATGTCATTAAGATAGAAATATCAAAATGTTGAGAGGACGTGCCACGTGATGTTATTTTAGAAAAAGGTTTCACATGAGGGAAGTGCGTGACATTTGATGTTATTTTGTTTGTTTGTCTGACAGATTACATTTCATACATGTATAAAGTGCGTGAAGCCGTACGTCATTTTAGAAGGCAAGACAAGGCAAGACGAGGCAAGGCAAGGCAAGGCAATATTAATTTCAAAACAAAAAGCACCTAGGGTTACATAAATTTGAGAAAAAAAATTACAATAAAAAACAACAACAAAAAAGGATGTAATAATAGAACACAACTCTTCGTGCAGAAGAAGTTGCATAATGTTGAAAGGACCTGACTAGCGCTTTTATTCCGAGGGAAATGCTACAATGTGAAAAGTGCGTTACGGGTATGTAATATCGTTTTAGAAGAAGTTTTATAACGGGCAACATACGTGACGGGTGATGTCATTTCAGAAAGAGTGGGGAAATTGCAATACACGTGATGTTACGCAATATGTTTAGCACCTACATAATCTATATAATCTATTATGATATAATATACATAATATACATAATTTAGCTTGATGTTATTTTGGAAGTAGTTTTCGAATGTAAAAGGGCATGACGCATGATGTTCATTTAGGAGTTTTTAAAATGTGGAAAATACGTGAAGCGTGATGTTGTTTGATTTAGGAAGGCATTTTAAAGGTGGAAAGTAGATGAGGCGTGTTGTTACTTATAATCTTTAACAAGTTTTAAAGTGTGGAAAATACGTGAAAAGTTAGTTTTTTTAACGTGTTATAAAATGTGGAGACATGATTGGTGATACATAAATATTTTTTAAGTTTTAAAGTGTAAAAAAAAAAAAAAACCGTGACGCAAGACGTTATTTTAGGATTCTAAAAATGTGGGCAGTAAATGACATCAAGCTCTTTATGAAGGAGTTTCAACGTCCACTGTTGCATCCAATGTCTCTTTCTCTCCTATTCTTCTCCGTCCATGTCTTTTTACGCTAAAAGCAAATTTCTGTATCTGCTCATTGATTTGTCTGGTTTTGCTTTGTGGCATTATGATTAAAAAGGGGGATGGCTGTGGAAAAAGTAACATTGCTCCGACTATAAATTCTTATTTTAGGCCTAAAAAAAAATAGGTGTGGTTACGCATACGGTAACCCGACCTACCCTATTTTTAGGGGCCGACCCTATAACTTTTTATTACATTTGTCAAAAAAAGAAAAAAAAAAAAGAAAAAAAAACGAATCCAGAAAACGCAATGAAAGCGAAAGCGCCCGAGTCGCACACTTATTTCCCTGTCAAGTAGGTTTAATTTGTACACATTAGAAAAAAAAGTAAAAAAAAAAAAAAGTGATTGCCTACCTTCCTACCCTATTTGTTTTGTCTATGTTACCGTAACCACACTTTTTTTGGGGGGGGGCTTTATGAAAGGGAGACAAAATTAGACAGTGATCGTGGGCGAATCTGTCAATAAATACGAAAATGCAAACGTTTGCGAAAAATGCCACGCCATCAAAATTAACAATAAAAAAATGTATTATAAGTGTTTGGCTGTCTGTTCAAATTGTGACAAATTCTTCCGATATTATTATTATTATTTTTTTTTTTTACACTTACGATCATTTGGCAAGTTTGCCGATGAAAGTGAATCCTCGCAATATCCCTACATTCTGTTCTTCACACACCTAGGATAGTTTACACTGCATTCTACAAGTCTTTCAAATTAGGGGTTTCGGGGGGAAATAGTGCATATGCAGCGCAGAGCTATTTTCATCTCATAATCGCTACAGGCCATTTTAGTACCACCTCGCTCCTGATGAGGAAAGTACCACCCAGACCTCGATCCCCTATATTTCAATCTTATCTTGTCTTGCTTTCCTTTATCTCACAGGTTCTCTGCTCGTTGGTCAAGGATGTTGTGCATGCTTAACGAAAAAAACATAGAGGTCAGCTTCTGCCACAATATAATGTATAATATGGGTTATTCTCCAGAGCTGTGTAGTACATGTAGTTGAAACCATGTTACGAATGTAATATTCTTTTTTTAACTGTGACGTTTTAACCACGAAATTTATTTCATTATTAGATATGGCATGGATGTGAATATAGGAGTAAGCGTACATTCACGGGCATGGATGTGAATAATAGGAGTAAGCGTACATTCACAGGCATGGATGTGAATATAGGAGTAAGCGTACATTCACAGGCATGTATGTGAATAATAGGAGTAAGCGTACATCCACAGGCATGGATGTGAATAATAGGAGTAAGCGTACATTCACAGGCATGGATGTGAATATAGGAATAACCATACATTCACAGGCATGGATGTGAATATAGGAGTAACCATACATTCCAGGGCCGGACTACCGGGGGGGTTATGGGGGTTGCGCAACCCCCCCCCCCCCCCCTAGCCTAAACATAAATACCTCACTTATTCAAAACATTTTTTATTATTGTTTATTTTATGCTGTTTCATGCAAGGAGCGACCATTTTCCTCTCTCAGAATATGACCTACCCATCAGCTTCAGGGGGCGAAGCCCCCTGACCCCCACAAGGGGCTCTGCCCCTTGACCCCGCCAGGGCAACACCCCCTCCTCTTAGCCTAGTCCGGCCCTGCATTCACAAACATAAATGTGAAAATTGGAATTGCCGTACATTTACAAACATGGATATGAATTTAGAAGCCTCAAATTCACATCCTGTGATGGGAATTTAGGTATGTATACAATATATGTACCCCCGATGCCTACTCATCAGTTTCTTTGTGAAAAGACGTGGTTACACTTAGAGTGAGCTCTTGGCATAAAGCTGGCAGTCTTCTGTGACAATTCCCTGGTTCCTGTACATTTACCATCTCACTTTTGTTTATATCTGTGTTTTTTTGTTGTCACAAGTGTTCTGCTCTTTTAACTTCTTAATCAAACAGATGAAGTGCGCGAATTAACAGAACGTTGCTTATGGTCATTGCTACGACCATCTTAGGGACAGTCTAAGATAAGGCACAGCATCATTTCTTTGTTGTTTTATTTCTGTCGTGTCTCTTCTTCGTCCACGTTAAAGTTGCTACTTCGAGGTTCTTGTGAACGTGTTGTTTTGTCCTGAATTAAACGTTCCGAAAATTAACCTTTCTTGTTTTTTGATTGTTACTTAATATGATGACTGCATATTCAGTGCAATACATTGTGTCCCACGCACACTCGTGTTGTTTTTGCACGAGTGGGTTTTTACGCGTATGACCGTTTTGGCCTCGCCATTTAGGCAGCCATACTCCACTTTCGGGGGAAGCTTGCTGGGTATTTTCGTGTTTCTATAACCCACCGAACTCTGCAATGGATTACCGGATCTTGTCCGTGCGCACTTGATCTTGTGCTTGCGTGTACACATACGTTGACCTAGGAGATCGGAAAAATCTCCACCCTTAATCCACCAGGCGCGACCGGGAGTCGAACCCGCGACCTTCCCCATAGGAGGCCGATGTCTTATCCACTAGGCCACTGCCGCGCCCGTCAGGTACCTAACAACGTCACAGGAATTCTCTTTCCGGGTAACTATCCCGGTTCAATGCAGTCACGAGAGCAGACAAATAAATGGCAACTCTGTACTAAGACGCAGTTTTACACTCAAATATTCACATTGTTTTGTTTTCTTTAATTCCTTTGCTAGAAAAAAAAATCCCAAATGATTTGGCTGGTGCTTCGAACACTAGCCCCCCCACACACCCTCTAAAACAAAAACAACAACAAAAACAACGAAAACAAAAACAACAATAAACAAATAAAAAAGACGAACAAATAAACAAGACGAACAAATAAACAAATACCAAACAATATAGGTTGAATGAGTGCATAATGGTACATTACAACACACTCATAAGCGCCTAGACCTACCAGTCTTTAAAGTAAACAACAGTGTTTCGTACTGCTGCTTTCAAAGCCAAAATAACCATTTTCACACAAAAAATGGAAAACAAGCCAGTTTACTCAGTGATCCCCTGCGGCAGGCAGGAATTTCCTCCACAAAGGTCAACCAGAAGGTAGTCCCGCGCGGGCCAAAACTTAAATGAAGTGCCCTCTACCGAGCTGGAGCAGCATAAAAGCGATTCTTCCTAAACAAGCAAATCTTGCAAGAAATGGAGCGGAAGGTAGCCCCATATTTTGAGACACTTTTTGCACAGCTAGTGATTCTTGTTAAATATCAAATATGCAAACTTGCATGAAATGTCGAAGAAGGTAGCCATAAATCAAAATAAAGAAAAGTAAGATAATGGAACGTTTCATAATGGACAACACGAAACCTTCACTGGGACCCCGATCGGCGTGTCCACTGTGAGTGGGGAAAAAGGGGAACGGTCTAAGTCAACCAAACGTGGGTGCATTTCCTGTTGGTGCAGTAAAGTACGATACCGCTCAATCTCGCGCCAAGCGCGTGGCTCACCTCAGCGTTGTTTCCCTTCACAATCATTCAAAATGCATTTACAAGGAGGTGTGAATGAATGCAAATGCGCTAGTACGCTATCATACAGGAACAAACACAACTCCAAATGTAGGTTCCCTCCACTGTATTATATTTTAACTCTGTTCATACACATAATTACACAGCGTCTATGGCCGTTCACTAGGAAATGTATCTGAATACTAATTCCTTCCACTGGCGACCTCGGTCTACTCAGTTCCTTTCGCCCTGTGACCTCTATGGTCCAACTATACGGACAACCATAACCTTGCAATAACTTCGCGAAATCCCGTCGAATTTCAGCTATGCTGGTCTAGAGTTATGATACTTCGGCGGATTCTCAGATCCTTCACACTTGTCATCTGGTCGCTATCTCCCTCTCAGACTGGTTATACGACGCACTGTACAACATAAATAGCGGACATCTTGTCTTAGATATCTGTCTGCTATGTTTACAGTTTACAGTGTTAGTCGATTCAACTTATGCGATAAACACTCTAGCGATATTCGAATGCTTATTCCATTTACCTGTTAAGTGCTTTCCTGTCGTATCTATCCGGGCTTCCTCCCTCCCGGCCGATTACTTGGACAACCCCTCAATGTCCAAGGACAGTGGTAAAGTGTAACAATACCCTTGTTGCGATTTACAACATCAACTATTCTCGGTCAGTGAGCTGAACTCACAGTGCGTGCCACACACTTTGCTACGTCACGCTATATCTCTGGTTAGCGCTCTAAATGCGTGGAGGATATCACTGTCAAACTTTGCCTGTTAGTGTTATTCGTGATTTCCTTCACAGGAGGACTCGATGTATTATCTCATTTCTTCAATAAAAATTGCAAGAATAGATGGAATCTCTCGAAGAATAGGAAAAAGGATCGAAAAATATCAAATTCTACCGATGTCTCTAGACATCACATGACATTCAGCGAGATCGACGAAATGCAACAGGAAAAGCACCCGGGTGCATTCCCTGAACACCGGAAAAAAACGCCTACGGGAAAGGCACCTACATTGAACGCATCCACTTTTGGTCGACTTAGACCCCTTCTGCCTCAGTACTGCCGCCCGTTGCTCAGTTTGACTTGGG
>NC_090256.1:37805572-37820572 GCF_037325665.1 Littorina saxatilis
TAATTAAATTTTTTTTTTACCGAGCTCTTTACACGTGGTGACATGGTAGACAAACAAACACCTGAAACCCGGACAAACAAGCAGAGCAAATCCAGTAAGCACCCTTTACAAGGCGGCTTAATAATCCAACGCATGTTTGCATGCTGTCAGTGATAGAACGAGACCCGAAGGGAAGTAACTCATTACCGCCTCTATCCAAAGTAAATGACGTACACACTTTTGCGTCACTTAACCTTCACAGTACCAATGATATTACTCATGAACGGCCCATACTTTCTAAAGAAATATTCAACATAAAAAGTATCCTTCTACATGTACACAACCCACGCCATCCAAATAGAAATAAACAAAGTAAAATGCCTTCTTTAATTCAAAAGTGGGTCGTCCACAACCCACCACATATAGACTGTGTAGTTCAAATGACGTCACTATTTATTTGTTTATTTACGGAATAATTCTTCAAAAATCGGTCGTTATGAAGGATCTATGGTGTTTGAGATTTACATGAAGTCTCGATCAAAAATCCATGTCCCACCCCATAATACCAAGGGCGGGCTTCTTGAACCCGTTAAGGTCAACACTTGTTTTTGTCCGGAGTTCTAATCCAACGCATGCTGTCAGTGATAGAACGAGACTCTAAGGGAAGTAACTGTGAGTTCTGGGTGCGGGAATTCCCGCAAACGTATAAGTCTGTCAGTGGGTTTCGTCCCCTGGCTTGGTTTGTAAAAGCGTTAAAAGCTAATATCTTCCGTTTGACTACCGTTAGGAATATAATTTTTTGCATACACCCGTCTAACCCTATTCCTAACAATTTCACGAAATTTGAGCTTAATTGACCCAGAGATATAAGTCTTACCCGACAAACACCGACCGACCGCCCGCTCGCCCGCCCGCCTCAAACAAACAAACAAACAAACAGACAGAGCAAATCCAGTAAGCCCCATTATACTAATGGCGGCTTAAAAACTGAGGGTACATTTGATCTGCATTCAGACCAAAGCGAGAGAGCGGACAACGCACCGTAATGGCATGATGGGCTCCATTGAATTGTGAACGACACCACCACACTGCAATTAAACGCCTCTGAATGCTGGCAAGTTTATCCACCGAGGTATACATGTTTCCGGGCATCGGAAATCTCTGCGCCTGCGCGTAAGGATCGGGAAGTGGCCCCGATGTCTGGATTGGCCGTACAGTGTCAGGGCATTCTCTTCCGGTGTCTAATGCACGCACCGTTCTCGCCCCGAGGCGGATTTCTGGCAGTCTCGCTTTATTGGCCGGGTACACCGGGATTTACAAGCTTTACTATTTACCGTACAGTAAAGCTTGTAAATCCCGGTGCAATTCGCATTGTTCGTAATGTTGCTCTTACACTCTGGCGAATTGCCCTTGCGAATAGAATTCGCCAATAACTCGTAATGATCGGGACATGGTCGCAAGACATTCGTAAATGTTCTTAACCATTCGCCACCATTCGTCTCTGTTTGCGAACATTAGCAACATGCTCCTAATATTCGCAAGGAAATCATATTCTGAATGTTTCGCAACGTACTCGTAAGTATTCGCAAACCATTCGTAATCATCGTAAAGGTATGCGTAGCGCTCGCAAGCATTCGCAAGGATTTTATTCGTGCACATTTTGCCAAAATTTTGCGAATGGTTGCGAATTCATTACGAATTTCTCAGGAATGTTTTGACCATTAATTTTCCTCCCAATTCATAAGAATGTTGCGAAAGCCTTACGAATGCTTGCGAGTGACTGCAATTGCTTGCGAATGTTTCAAAAACAGTAAGAATATCTTGCAAACGTCTTGCAACTAAACGGCGATTTTGATGCGTATGTATTCTCAATGATCGGAACACATTCGCAACCATTTGTAAGACATTCGCAAGGATTGGTAAGGCTTCCAATTTTCTATATTATTCATGTCCATGTGTCTATTTTTTTGCCGAATACAACATGTTCATATTTGCAAGGATATTCGGCACAATGTAAAAACAGGCATAACGAATGGTTGCGAATGGCTTGCTAGCGCCACGAATACATTGCGATGATTACAAATGTCTTGCGAGTACTAACGAGTACGTTGCGAAAAAAATAGCAATATGACTTCCTTGCGAATATTAGGGGCAAGTTGCTATGTTCAAAACAAGAGACGAATTGTAAGGAATAGTTAAGAACATTTACGAAAGTCTTGCGACCATGTCCCGATCATTGTGAATTATTGGAAAATGCTATTCGCAAGGGCAATTCGGCACAGTGTAAGAGTAGCTTTACCGCCGGAAACTCGCTCAAATGTCAAGAAAGTGTAGAGTAATTTATGGCAAACACAACAGCCTCACTTTGTAACAGCTCTTTAAAGATCTATACCGACATTTTATGTGAAACACAATAACGTTACATTGTCACAACCATTTGAAACATTATACCCACTTGTAATAGATCCGTATATGGATTCGTATACAATCGCAATTATCGGTAGACATTCGCAAGCAGTCGCAACCATTCGTATGACATTCGCAAGGATTTGTAAGCCTTCGAATTTTCTCTGTTTTTTCCTGTCCATTCGTCTCTTTTTTGGCCGAATACAACATTTTCATATTCGTAAGGATATTCGGCACAGTGTAAGACAGGCTTAAGGCAATGCCACTGTGTTGTGCCTTATTGTCTAGTTCGATCCCCTGACTGAACGTTAACGGACTGAGGAGTTGGCCTTTGTGGACAGGCTCGGAAGTAAGTATACACGAGGAGGGATGTTATGGTTTGGGGGGGGGGGGGGGAGGTAAAGCCTGTCCAAACTTCGTTTTACACGGTAGGGCTGGTGTAAAAGAAAAAAATGTGTCCGCTGGGATAAAGAGACAAACGGACTATCATTCGGGCTCTTGTTTCAGTTGAACGATAGTCCACAGCCGGACGCTTTCCCCTAGACATTGAGCGGACTCATTTTCCTAGGACAGAAAGTCTATAGTCTGTTGTTAGGGGTCGGACTTTGGGTCCTGGGGGACATCTTTTCCGTTTACAATCCACCGGACTTTGACACAGGCAGACACTTCGTCATTTCACACCGGGCCAGAGATCCGTCGGCCATACTTCCTTTTCGAGGTTGTAGCTAACATTTTAGGATGTTTTAGCATCATTTCCCAAAGTCTTTTCTTTTCCAATGATGTCTTTTCTTGATCAAGTCTGCATAGAGACGGCTTTGTCGGCTAATGTTTAAATCCACTGGGAAAAAAAACCTCTGCTTAAAGGCACAGTAAGCCTCCCGTAAACCATCACAGAGCTCCCCGAGCGTCTAAATACAGTACAAGCATACTTCCATTTGAACGCTCACCGAACGGGAACATCCTGGCTGCTTTCTGTCGAGCGTGAGACATTTTCAAAGAATTTATTTTCGTAGACTTGTTCGTTAACAACAACGGCGCCTCGTTTTTGCGCTAGACCTAACTTTTAAAATCTAAATAATAAATTGACAGCTTGTTACACAAACATTCTTTAATCATAAAAGAATTCGTTTTTCATCAAGACAAGTTGTGAAAGTTTAAAAAAAAGAAAAGCCCGGAAGCAGGGTCACGCAAGGGTCGTAGCAGACGAAGGTTTATCAGTGCAAATCGCCGTTCCTCTCAACAGTCAAAAGCCATCGCTAGAGTTCTTGTGAACCACAGCCGTTGTTTCGTGCATAAAAAACGTGCTATTGTAGATAAGCTCACATCGAGTCGCGTTCATGACTAACTGACGACTGCATTGTGAAAAAGGAAAACTGGATCACACGGGTTCACGATGGCTCAGGGGTAAGATAAACCACGCAAAAATAAATTCTTTGAAAATTGTTCGCTCTTTACGGAGGGCACCTAGGATGTTCTCAATTGGTGAGTGTTTAAATGAAAGGGTGTTTGTACTGTGTGTAAAAGCCTGACCGTATCTGTGATGGTTTACGGGAGGCTTACTCTGCCTTTAACGCAATATAAGCATTACAATAGAAAGCTAGCCCTCCCAACCTATACGCCCTCTTTTCCATTTTTTTTTAATTTGTCACCTAGCCAAACAGATGACAAATTAAAGTACTAACAACAGACCTTGTAAACTTACAAATCTCAAGGATAATTTCTTATCACGCGTAAAGGACTAAGCAGATTTTGATATAGTGAGCAGATTTTATTTCACGGGAAGGACTGTGACTTCAAACGCATGTACTCACAACAACAACCACAACAACAACCACAACAACAACCACAACAACAACCACAACAACAACCACAACAACAACCACAACAACAACCACAACAACAACCACAACAACAACAACAACAACAACAACAACAACAACAATAGGGCCGGACTAGGCTAAGAGGAGGGGGGGGGGGGGTTGCCAGTGGTGGCCCAGGGGGACATCCCTCCTGGCGGCAGGGGCGGATCAGTTCATTTTATGACTGTTTTTTTTCAAAAGTATATTGTGAAGATATGGGTGTGAAGGTGCGAAGCGCCGAGCCGACGGCGCGAAGCGCCTAGCTTGCTAGGGGGGTCCGGGGGCATACCCCCCCGGAAAATTTTGAAAAAAAGGATGCAAAATGGTGCAATCTGGTGCATTCTGAGGATGATCATTACCAGTTTCAGGCAGCAGATTTTGTCACTGATTAATACCCCAAAAATTGAAACTCAATGTAAAATAAAGAAATGCATACCTCATTCAATATTTTTATTTTTTGGCTGGGGGGGGGGGGGTCCGGAAACCCTAGAACCCACCCCCCCCCTCGTTGTGGGGGTCAGGGGGCGAAGCCCCCTGAAGCTGACGGGTAGGTCATATTCTGAGATAGGAAAATGGTCGCTCCTTGGATGAAACGGCATAAAATAAGCAATAATAAAAAAAAAATTAAATAAGTAAGGTACATGTTTAGGCTAGGGGGGGGGGGGGGGTTGCGCAACCCCCATAACCCCCCCGGTAGTCCGGCCCTGAACAACAACAACAACAATTCCCATGGAATTTTCGTTCAGCGCTTTTTACGTTGCGACATACACTATATAGGAATGACGTGTTCTGCATACATGTAGGTGCGTGAACAGACTGAATAGACTACTCTCTGAGGAAATCAACCTGAAGCTATAGGTATCAGTACAGAAATAATCGTGTCAATGGATGAATACAGCCACTGAAGGCAATCATATTGCAAACAGTAGGAAACTAATAGACACAAGTGTGTACAAAGTGGGAAGTAGGTGCAGATTAACTTTTATTAAGATCGCCCTGGTGTGGCTTTCGTATGATTAATTCTCGCGTGACTTCCACTACATTAACCGCACACGCGCACACATACATACACGTTAAAATACGTGCGCACTCACAAACACACACACACACACACACACACACACACACACAAGCGCGCGCGCGAACGCACACCACAAGCGCACGCATGCACACGCACACACACACACACACACACACACCACACCACACACACACACACACACACTAACACACTCACACGCACAAATAACGAGAAATGTGGACAATAAGAAGGGGATTCGAAAACTGATTCATGAGCGCTTTCTTTTACTGTTGCTGAAAATTCAAGTGGAAATGGAGTTAGTTTGCGTGGGATGACATGCGATTCAGATCACACATGGGGCAGTTGCCTAACATGCAAACTTTAAAACGGAATTGAGCAGCAGATGGTTAGATCTTTTCCAATTAATGTTTCTATGGGAAGGCTAACGAAGACAAACGCTCGTGTGTATATGTGTGTGTGTGTGTGTGTGTGTGTGTGTGTGTGTGTGTGTGTGTGTGTGTGTGTGTTTGTGTGTGTACGTGCGGGTGTGTGTGTGTGTGCGTTTGCGTGTCAGGGAGGGGGGAGCGTTTCAATGAATGCAAATACGATTGCCATAGTGCTGCCTCAATTTATTTGCACTCGAAATGACGTCAACAGGTATTTAACAACAACACAATACGTGTGGGGATATCTGGAAGAGTTCCTATGTAACGTTTCATAATCATTTTATCATCAGTTTTATGGGAATCTTTGTGATTACACCCACACGTACATGCTCGCATACACACCTACACCATCGGGTCACTCTCGATTCCCAGTCTTCAGCAAAACAGTCAAAATGGTATTCATACACACACACACACACACACACCCACACACACACACACACACACACACACATACCAGCACACACAAAAGAGACACATAGTTGACTGTTCCCATTTTTTTGACTACTGCAGAATTTGAATAGAGCCTTATTTATGAATCAACACATAATTTGATTGTCTCTATGGAGACGTCACAGAAAAATCAATAGTTTAAGTGCGAGAAGTAGTCCTGATTGTGCGAAGTAGGTTGGCAAATAACGGGGGAAAAATCGTACACTTAAACACCCCACTCATGCCAAACACGAGTGTACGTTGGAGTTTCGCCAATTAACTAAGAAGAAGAAGAAGAAGAAGAAGACAAAATAATTGGCAATATCGGAGTGTAAAATCAGGTCCACTAATGATACTGAAAACACAGTCAAAGTCGCATTGGAATTGTCACAATAATAAAAAGACAAGAAGAAGAAGAAGAAGAAGAAGAAGAAGAAGAAGAAGAAGAAGAAGAAGAACAACAACAACAACAACAACAACAACAACAACAACAACAACAACAACAACAAGGACAACAAGGACAACAACAAAGACAACAACAAAGACAACAACAAAGACAACAACAAAGACAACAACAACAACAACAACAACAACAACAACAACAACAACAACAACAACAACAACAACAACAACATGATGCAATGACCTTTTCTTTATTTTGCGACCCAGACAGTAATAACAGCGACAACCTACACTTTAACCTTGTTCTAAGGTGCGTTAGTGTGCTTCCTCCGTTGCTACAAAGTCTGTGATGTTTTTCCGCGGCTACAATTACCTCCCTTGTTTGTTGGCCGCAGAGACACTCGGAGTCCGTGTCCGCGTCTAAAAAGGCTTCTTCTTGGGTTCGCTGAATATAGGTCAGTTCTTTGTTAGAGCAAAATATTGGCACATGACACTGGGTCGGATAGTTTGGGGGTAGGGTAAGCCTTGTCCGTTCCTGATGGTCACTTTTGTCCCATGTTCTGTACATAGTTTTTCACGTATGTGCTTTGCGCGCGCTTTTTGACGCTTTGATGTCCGCGTGAGTGCGTATGTTTGTGATATGCATTATTGTGCAATTTGTTGTATGTAGTGCGTGTGTGCCCGTGCGTGTGTTTGTGATAATGTATCATTGTGCAATTTGTTTTATGTAGTGCGTGTGTTTGTGATAATGTTTTATAGAGCAATGTGTTATTGATTGATATGTGTGTGATTGCACGTTAAATGATGTTTTGTTGTCGTAGTATTTTGATTGTACAGCGCTTTGAGCAGGGTTAAACCCTGGATACATGCCGCGGCTATATAAATATTATGCATTGTCATCATTTTCACGAGTTTTCATTCATACCCAGCCGGGGAATAAATCTCATGTTCCCCATGCAATAAATCGAGGTGGTGAATGGGTTTGAGCTTTCAGGTGAAACGTGGATTGTCAAAGTAAAAGGCTGATTGTTTGATGTGTGGAACCATTCCGGCTTTGGATTCGTGTTTCCGAGGACAACGGTTGTAAGCATTCACTCTCAAAGACCCGATCAATGTTGATAATTACCGCGGCGACTCATGGTCAATTTGCAATGTATCTCTGTAGTCGAAAAAATCCACAAGTCATAAAACACTTAAAAGAAAAGAAATATGCTCAACACTTACTGAACTCACATATAATGATCGCAGCTCTGTACATTTTCAGACTAAAAAATCGTCTCCCTGTGGGTTATTGTGCATTTCGTTGCACTACCAAAATGATGACAAAAACTATGTTTGGTGGCTTGTTGTCAGACCAGCATTTTTGTGTTGGTCCTCGGGAGCATACCGCCTTTTAATTGTCACATATTTATCAATCGCGGCCTTCGGTCATCAGAAACATGGACAATACAAGAAATTCCTCCGAGAGGAACTACACCCCCGTCAAAGGGAAATAACCTTCTCAGTTGGTGGCAGTGAGAATGGTTATTTCCCTTTGACCAACGGGGGTGTCCGTCTATACCAGGCCTTGTATAATTTTAATCCACCAATAACTCCCTAACCGTGTGTTTGACTGGTCCCAATTTTTGTAAGGACCGTCTCAGGAATGTATAGAACCTGTTCACCAAGTTTGGTGACGATCGGTCCGTTCATTCTTGAGATCTACTTGCGAACACAAACACATCGAGTGAAACCTATACACACCCCTATACCGGGGGTGTAAAAACAGGAATGAGAACCTTGGGTCAAAACCGATTCTTATTCATGTTTTATTGTCCATGTTTTATTGTCCATGTTTTATTGTCCATGTTTTATTGTCCATGTTTTATTGTCCATGTTTTATTGTCCATGTTTTATTGTCCATGTTTTATTGTCCATGTTTTATTGTCCATGTGTTATTGTCCATGTTTTATTGTCCATGTTTTATTGTCCATGTTTTATTGTCCATGTTTTATTGTCCATGTTTCTGGTGAGTACATTTCCATTGTTTTCTTGTTGGCATTTTTCTCGTTTCAGACTAAAGGTGTAATTCAATTCAATAAAACTTGTATTGTCTGAATGAAACAAACCGAAATTTTTCTTTTGGCTCGTGTATAACATCACATAAAAACGTATTCTCAGAACACATAGGCACATTGATCTTCCGTTTGGTAATACCAATTCGTACCGTGAGAAGACGAAGGAGGGTCGGAGGGATGGACGGAACTGGTGTTGCATTGTAAGTCTGAGACGAGAAAAATGTCTGGGCCGGCCCCCGCTCTGATACTTCGATCTCCCCGCGATCTCTATACATTGACATGTTTGATGTAACAATCCCTTCGACCTCTCCTGTTACCTGCTTTTGAACCGCAGACTCGTGGCAATCTACAAAAACGTTTCCCGTGTTGATAGCATCAAATGCATTGAGCCTCAGAAGCATTGCAGGGCTTCCACTAATAGCTGGAGCGATGTAAATCCCACGGGGAATACACTGTGGCAGTGTTATTTGTGAAGGGAGAGAAGATAAATTACCAAGCAATGAGGCATGAAAACGACGTTTTTGCATGTCTCTGTCCCTCATTCAGTCACACGTATGCACAGATATTGACACAGGGGTATAGACACACAGACATAGACACATGCACATTCACGCGGACACAGACACACGGAAATAAAAAAACAAGTCGCGTAAGGCGAAAATACAACATTTAGTCAAGCTGTCGAACTCACAGAATGAAACTGAACGCAATGCAATTTTTCAGCAAGACCGTATACTCGTAGCATCGTCAGTCCACCGCTCGTGGCAAAGGCAGTGAAATTGACAAGAAGAGCGGGGTAGTAGTTGCGCTGAGAAGGATAGCACGCTTTTCTGTACCTCTCTTCGTTTTAACTTTCTGAGCGTGTTTTCAATCCAAACATATCATATCTATATGTTTTTGGAATCAGGAACCGACAAGGAATAAGATGAAAGTATTTTAAAATTAATTTCGAAAATTAAATTTTGATCATAACTTTTATATTTTTAATTTTCAGAGCTTGTTTTTAATCCAAATATAACATATTTATATGTTTTTGAAATCAGAAAATGATGAAGAATAAGATGAACGTAAATTTGGATCGTTTTACAATTTTTTTTTTATAACAATTTTCAGATTTTTAATGACCAAAGTCATTAATGTAATTTTTAAGCTACCAAGCTGAAATGCAATACCGAAGTCCGGCCTTCGTCGAAGATTGCTTGGCCAAAATTTCAATCAATTTGATTGAAAAATGAGGGTGTGACAGTGCCGCCTCAACTTTTACAAAAAGCCGGATATGACGTCATTATTTATCGAAAAAAATGAAAAAACCGACCGGGGATATCATTCCCAGGAACTCTCATGTCAAATTTCATAAAGATCGGTCCAGTAGTTTGGTCTGAATCGCTCTACACACACACACGCACAGACACACACAGACACACACACACACACACACACACACACACACACACACATACACCACGACCCTCGTCTCGATTCTCCCTCTATGTTAAAACATTTAGTCAAAACTTGACTAAATGTAAAAAGAAGCAAATTTAAGAAATTCTGAATAGTTTGCGTTTTGCCTTCCAAACTTCACATTAGACAAATTTAGAGCCAAGGATTTTCCGTCTCACTTCTAAATCAATGTCTTGCTTGTACAATGTGTTTTGTTGTCTCTCTCTCTCTCTCCCTCTCTCTCTCTCTCTCTCTCTCTCTCTCTCTCTCTGTATGTGTGTGTGCGTTCGTGTGTATGTGTGTGTGCGCATATGTGTATGTGTGTGTGTGTGTATGTATGTATGTATGTGTGTGTGTGTGAGTGTGTGTGTGTGTGTGTGTGTGTGTATGTATGTATGTGTGTGTGTGTGAGTGTGTGTGTTGTATTGAGTGCAAACGTGATTGCAGGCATGCGGCGGGCGTGTGTGTGCGAGTCGACTTTTCTTTTTCTTTGTATTATATTGACATACATATACATTTCAATGTTCTATTATGCATTATGTAGTCGTATAGGTAATGTAATTAGTAATACTGTATGATTGCGATTGACAATTTTCCTTTTATTGTCAACTTTTATGTCTTAGTTTAGCAGGGACAGATTGTAAGACTATGCGTGAGCCTAAAATCTCCATCCTTGAGTAATAAAGTTCGTTCGTTCGTTCGTTCGTTCTCTCTCTCTCTCTCTCTCTCTCTCTCTCTCTCTCTCTCTCTCTCTCTCTCTCTCTCTCTCTCTCTCTCTCTCTCTCTCTTTTGATTCAGTTGTAAGAACTACGTTGTGGAAAACTTTGAAGAAAAATGGAGTTAAAGGTAAGATGTACCAGGCGCTCAGCTGTATGTATGACGTGGTAAAAGCGAAAGTGCAATCAGGAAGTGATTTTTCGGACTCCTTTATGTGCCCAAGGGGTCTAAAACAGGGAGAAATTTGTAGTCCAGTTTTGTTTTCTCTACTAATTAATGAGGTAGCTAATGATATTGTCCAGAAGGGAAAACATGGTATTCAACTTATTCCAGACTTTTTGGAAATACTCATTCTGATGTTTGCAGATGATATTATTCTTATTTCAGATTCTGTATGTGGGCTCCAGAATCAGTTAAACATTCTGTGGGATTCGTCTAGACGTCTTGGACTTGAAGTTAATATAGACAAATCTAATATTGTTGTTTTTCGGAACGGTGGTCACTTGGCCTTGCGAGAAAGATGGGTGTATGGTGGACATCCTATGAGCGTTTTGAACATGTATAAGTATTTAGGAGTATGGTTGTCTACACGCCTGTTCTTCTCTCACACTCTTAATGATTTTGCTGCAAAGGGGAAAAGGGGAGTCATTGGTATTTTAAAATGTTTATGGCAACTGGGTGACAGATCTCCAGCTATTTTTTTCAAGCTTTTCGACGCACAGATTCAACCGATGCTGTCATATGGCGCCGAAGTTTGGGGGGTTGAAGCAGACCATACACCTATAGAGAGAGTTCACGTATTTGCACTTAAACGTTTTTTAAATACGAGTATGAGAACACCAAATGCTATGGTCTATGGAGAAACGGGAAGGTACCCCTTGTTTATAAACAGCTTTGTTAAATGCATTCGTTTTTGGCTACGTATATTGAGGATGCCACATCATTGCCTTCCGAGCAAGGCGTATAAAATGCTGATATATCTCCATGAACAAAATAAGAAAACATGGGCCTCCTCGATCTGTTACACTCTGTACATGTACGGTTTTGATGAAGTATGGGAAAACCAAGGTGTTTGCGATGAGAGGGCGCTCCTAACAGCATTTAAAGAAACACTTATTTCATCCTATAAGCAAACCTGGCTTGAAAATGTACAAGGAAGTGAACGTTTCTCTCTGTACAGAACCTTCAAATCAACCCTAACATTATCCAACTATTTAAGTGAGCTAGAAATCTTCTGATTAGACTTAGATTGGTAGGATCTCCTCTGAAAGTGCATCGATTTCGCTTTAATTTAAATGCAACCTCCGCTGATTTATCTTGTCCATTTTGTTGTGGCAGTGTTGAAGATGAAGTCCACTTTGTTTTAGTATGCCCTAAATATGCTGAGTTAAGAGAATATTATATTCCACGAAAATACACTAGAATCCCATCATTGTTTAAATTAACCATGCTGTTTTCAAACACTAGTAAGCCGCTATTGCTACGTTTTTCTACATTTGTCATGAAGGCGCTTTCCATTCGTAATCCGTAAACGAAACAGGGCGATACTCCCTTACAAAGCATACACGCGCTCGTAAACATACACTCACAGACACACACCATTCATATGACCACACGCAAACACAAACACCCATGTACGCGCAAGTGTGTGAAAAGCACACCGGAATTATTGGAATAGGATTATATATAATGAGTAGGATGTTCTTGTTTTTGTTTACTATGTGCATTTGTACGCTGGTGCTTGAGATGTGCTCATCTCCATGAAAAGGGCCCAAGGCCTACTCATTAAAACATTCAGACTTCAGACTTCAGACTTCAGACTCTCTCTCTCTCTCTTCAACCTCCACGAAAAAGGTGGTATCACATGGGTAACGCATGTAAAGGCAGTTTTGCGTGAAAATGGATTTTACCAAGTTTGGATGTGGAAACCTGAGGGTGTTTTTTGCAGAACTGAAGGAGAGGCTCTGCAGTTCCTTCTGTCATGATTGGAGTAATCATTTGGACTCGAGTGAGCGCCTATCACTGTATGGAAAATATAAAGCCTGTTTTGAAAAAGAACGTTATGTGGACATTTTATGGAAAGATGTGTACAGAAATGTCATCGCTCAATTTAGAATGGGTGTTTCACAGATAAATATCCACAGATATCGCTTCCAAAATTCAACAGAAAACAAGTGTTGCCCCTTTTGTGAAGATAAATTAGAGACCGAAATCCTTTTTTTTGTGGAATGCCAAACATATTGTGAGTTAAGAATAAAGTATTTAGCACAGTTTTTAAGTGTTGGTGATCAGTTGGGCAGTATGATTACCATGTTTAAAAAACAAGACACAGAAACAATTGTAGATTTAGCAAAGTTTTTGTTTTTTGCATTTCAGTTAAGATTGTCAATGTTAAATAATAATGAGGATTAATTGTCGCTGAAGGTTTTGTTGTTGCTGTATTTATTGTTCGGTTGTATGTATATATTAGGCAGCATTGATGTGCATGATTATTGATAGAGGAAAGCTTGGAACAAACCACTGTGTATTTTGCATACGTTTAAATATCATGTTTTCTATTTTTTCCTGTGATTCATGTGTACCCCCCCCCCTCCCCCCATTGAAAGGGGCTGTAGGCCCATATTCAATTAAACTGTGTCAGTGTCAGTGTCGTTGTCAGTCAGTCTCTCTCTCTCTCTCTCTTTCTCTCTCTCTCTCTCTCTCTTTCTTTCTCTCTCCCTCTCTCTCTTTCTCTCTCTCTCTCTCTCTCTCTCTCTCTCTCTCTCTCGATCTCTCTCTCTCTCTTACTCGTTCTATCCGTCTGTCTGTCCTTATGTCCCTCTTTCTATCTCTCCCTTTCTCTGTGTTGTTGAGCTTATATCTCTCTGTGTCATTCTCGGTCGGTCTTCCTCTTTTTTCCGTCGCTGTCTCTCTCTCCGCCTGTCTGTCATTCTATCTTTGTCTCCGTGTCTCTCTCTGTCTCTGTTTTCTCTCCCCCTCCCCCCTCGCCCCTCGCTCTCTCTATCTATCTATCTCTTTTGATCCTCCCTCTCTTTTGCCACCTATTCCTCTAAAATGTTGGCAGCAATTTGACGAAAAGCTTTTGTCGTTTCACCGCACATCGTAAAGTGCTGATGATATCATTGTTGTTTTTGGCAACGCTCAGTTGCAGATTCTGCAATTAGTTAATTGAAGGTCTGGTGTTGATTGAAATATTCAGCCGATCGCGGATGATAGTCATAGACAAATCAAATAACAGTTTATATCAGCGGGTGTTGCTTGAAATATTCAGCCGATCGCGGATGATAGTCATAGACAAATCAAATAACAATTTATATATATATATATCAGCTGGTTATGGAAACTATTTGTTTTGTAGAAATGTGCTGACACATGCATTATATTAGCATTTTATGAAACAAGTATTGTACACCCCACATCGTCGGTACAAAGTTGCGAGAAATGTAAAGTGTACATCCTTGTTAGAATTATCCGTCACAACCAACGGGAAATCAAGGAATCAATTGGAAGCACAAACAGTATGTCAGTGATCACGCAATAGTTTTTTTTCAACGGTTATTACGTAAAAGGCGGGAAGAATGTAGTCATCTCATTAAAATAGGGTCATTTTGTTGTGGTAACTTAATTTGGCAGTAAATTAAGTTTGATGATGAAATTAAACTTGTCACACAAATCAAACCTCAAAGATGACCGGTTGACGATTTCTTATCATAAAAAAACCAGTACCAAATCGGACATTTCCGACATTTTAAAATAAATAATGGACAGAGATCGAACAGTTCCAGCATCTTTCCTTCCCCCCCCCCCCCCCAGCATCTTAACGTAAATACCGGTACGATATCGGACATTTAATGCATTTTCACATACAAAATAACTAGTACGATATCGGACATTTTAACATCAAAACCAGTACGATATCGGACATTTTTGGCAATTTAACATGCATACCGGTACAGTGTAAGACATATCCAGCATTTTAAGATAAATACCAGTGCAACATCGGACGTTTCCGGTATTTTGAGATAGGTATAAGTCATTAGTTCAATTTCTGTAGTTCATATAGTGAATAACTAGAAGCAAATAGCCTTCAGCCAAAGTTGGCCGTGGTGAAAGTTTAGAAAATATCAATGTTAGAACAAAAACTGATCTCCGCTTCTCTTGGCATGTATTTGAAGACAATTTCAAAAACGGCAGCAGCATACTTTGACTTGAGGCGCTTCTCAATTTTAAAAGATGTCGAC
>NC_090256.1:37823072-37885799 GCF_037325665.1 Littorina saxatilis
GGAGTGAGGAAGAAATGTGTGTGTGCGCAACTTCAAGTATTTTGTTCTTGGAGCTTGAGAGGACGTGCAACAGCAGCGAACCAACGAACCAACGAACAAACGAACGAACGAATATACGTACACACGGACGGACGCACGGACGGACGCACGGACGGACGCACTGCGGGCTGACTAACTGTTTTTCTTAAAAAGCTGTGGTTATGAGTTCGAAAGCTTTTTCTCGCAAACCTGAATTACCCTTCTGTGTGCGCACTCCATTTCAAGAAACAGAAAGAATTAAGCGAAACGAAAACATAAAAGCAGCCCACAAACCCCAAACATAGCAGCGTTGATTCCAAATGGATAAGACTGCAATACACTCACCGACTTGAGATTTCACTGTACCGCCTGCCTCCCCCTACCAATCAAATCTCGCAGCCGCCGTTTCCCATTTGTTTGATATGTGTGTACGTGTCCACCTCAGTCCCGATGCTCTTTCCATTAGAATTGAAACCGAACCGTGTTTACTTTCCCTCGCTGTTCAAACGCGAGATTACTGCTGACTTTTATGCCGGTGGGGCTCCCTTGCGTCATTTGTCTTCGTAAGTAGCTTTCACATGGGTTGTTTTTTCGCCGACTTTCGACGAACTTCTGCGAATCAGTTGCCAGAAAGTTGTCGTCGTGTGAAGAGTGTCAAGGCCTTCCATGGGTGTTTTCCCGCCGACTTTTGCAAACTTCTAAACGATTTTTGTCAATGGGAAATTGCCAGAAAGTTGTCGTCGTGTGAAGAGTTTCAAGGCCTCGCTGATTTTTAGCCGACTTCTTTTGCACAGTTAAAGTATGTATAACAAAACGAGGATGTATAAAAAAACGAGGATGTATAACAAAACGAGGATGTATAACAAAACGAGGATGTATAACACAAAGCGCAAGTGGAAGAGCGCGATCACAGTCAGCTAAATATAACCTGAACCATAGAGTGTGTCAGAAAAAGTAGCTGCAAAATCGGCCATACAGTTCAATTTTGCTCTACTTGGGTTTCGAGTCGGTACGGTTGATAGTCGCCCAAGAGTCCGTTGAAAATCGGGCGGACTGTTCTCAAGGATGGTCAACTTGTCACCGATTTTGTCTCGCCAACTTCCCGGTGACCTCTCGCTGGCGGAAGTCGGTTGAAAATCGGCCATGTAAACAGCACACAGGAAGGAGGTAGCTGAAGCACGTGGTTAGAACCATCATTTTTAAATGCTCCACCTGTCATTACTTCTACAACCAGTTTTGTTGATCTTGATACCATTGTTCATTTCAAAGGAACGTGAAAGGTGCTTGTTCATTTCAAAAGAGCATATGAAAATCAAATGTTCGTTTTTATGCTTGTTGTTCTCTCAGGTGCCAGGAGATTGGTTTCGACGAAGTATTAGCTCTCACGTCGATTTCTTACTTAGAGCTTGAAGTCACTTGTTTAACAAAAATCTGCGGTTTCTTCTAATATTACACTCGGAACGAATATTAAAAGGAAAACGTCTGGTAATGGCTGCTGAAGGAAGTAATTTGTTTTGTGTGTATGTCATGCATGTGCAGGCCGCAATTGAACACGCGCACACACGTTTTTGTAACCCACTCAAGCGGGTGATTGTTTGTCTATTTTTTTTCACCGGAAAACCTTTTCTACTTTTTTAACCCCCCCCCCCCCACCCCCATGTCCTTTCCCTATAAATCTGCTTTAATTTGACATGTAGCGTATAGGCCAGGAGGTAAAGAGAGTAATAATTATTAAAAGCCCTGGGTTACCCTAGTGAAATTAGCAGGACATAAATCAGCCAATAATCAATCAATCTCGCCACCCAAACTCTCGTTATCGGCCTGTGAAATGAAAATAAATGGCGGCAGACATTTTGGGAATCTTTCATTTTGAATTGTGCTGCCTCTTTGATTATGGAAAATAGCAAATTACTTCCACGCGATCAAAGACTTTACCTGACGCTGAATTAAAAAAAAGAGAGGAGAAAGTTTGTTATCAATCAAAGGGATTGTGAGAGATCGGAAAATATTGCCCGTTTTAACAAAAAAGGCGCATGGTGATTTGAAATCGTGAATAAGCTTTGAAATGGATATGGCCCCGAAGACAAGTGATAATTAACTTTTTTGAATTAAACATCAAAAACAAAGCAAATCATAGCACATCCACATTCATGCTAAGTACATGTTGTTGATCAAGAAGACACACTTCTTTATTGCGCAGCTTGCTAGAGATAGCGAGACAGAGACACAGACACAGACACAGAGAGATACATAGACAGACAGAGTAGGAGAGAGAGATGGGGAGAGCAAAAGAAAGAGATAGAAAGAGATAGACAGAGATGGAGAGAGAGAAAGAGAGAGAGAGAGAGAGAGAGAGAGAGAGAGAGAGAGAATTGAATTGAATTGAATTGAATTGAACTTTATTTAACAAGGATTAAGATTTAAGGCTACGCATTTTCTTACAATCTGTCCTTGGGACGCATAGACACACAATTATATAATTAAAAAATTAAAAAGTTAACCAACAAAAGGAGGTCGGAAAACTTCAGCACGTGATAATAAAGATGACGATGATGATGATGATGATGACGATGATGATGATGATGATGAAGATGAGGCATGAAGAGCATACATATGTGGTTATTCAGAGAGAGAGAGAGAGAGAGAGAGAGAGAGAGAGAGAGAGTGAGAGAGAGAGAGAGAAAGAGAGAGAGAAAGAAAGGCAGACAGACAGACAGAGAGACAGAGACAGAGACAGAGACAGAGAGACAGAGTCAGAGAGGAATGAAGACTCAGAAATCGCCCCCCCCCCCCCCCCCATTAAAAAAAGGACAAGCATCAAGGGAGGTAATTGAAGTTCCTGCCGAACATCAGTTCCCGCAACTCTGACCTTTTCAGCAGCTTACCATTTCGCCCCTGGCATCCTTGTCCTTGTCGTGGAAACTTCATCACGTCTTTACCTCCCTTTCCTCGGAGGCAATAGAGATGAAGGGTGACTTGCCCTTACACCTACGTATATGTCTATAACTTGAGTGACCGCATTCCGTCGGATTTTTACTCACTTTTTTTTCTCCCTTGGACGTGATTGTGGTAATTAGACGGTATTCGTGTCAATGACGTCGAGCTAAGAAGATAGCCACGGAAGTCTCAAAACCGAACACTACCAGAAGCGGCGAATGGTAGGAACAGCTAAGACTCTCAACTACTCAGTATGTGCATACTTGGTCGAATTATATGGAGTAGCAGATTCGTGTGAATGCTACCGGAACATTGACTAACCATCTAATATCTAGGCTATGCAGAGAATACTGATTATTCTCTGACACTGTTCTGTCAGTCATGGAATAGTGACTTTATTATAATTGAGAGGATATGTCCAAAGCTTCCTAAAAATGACAAGTTGTTTGATTCAACGACTAAACGTTAGGCGTATGAGTGTAACCAACCACTACAAATGGTAACAGGAACATAACAACAACAACAACACACACACACACACACACACACACACACACACACACACACACACACACACACACACACATGCACACACGTACACACACACACACACACACACACACACATATACACACACACACACACACACAGACACACACACACACACTTACGCGCGCACGTACACACACACACACACACACACACACACACACGCACACACACAACAACAACAACACACACAGAAACACACACATACACATACACAAACGGCGCCACAAACAATACGCTTTTTTCTCTGTGAAAATATCGTTCAGTAAAATTGAACGCTCCACTCTTCCTGACAGCAGAAACAAAAAAGTTCTAATTACTTCGTCACAAAGAACAGCCAACTTTTGAATGGAAGCGTGATAAAGGCTTCAAAAACATTAATTGAGCTCTGATCAGGCGCAACAAACCTTTCTTCCCCCCCAACAAAAAGAGCAGTTTTAGTTGAAAGCGTAGAACAGGGGAAGTCAAAGCACCCCCTACGAACTTTCTGATGAAGCTGGATTGTGCGGAAATAAGTGCTGTTTTGATGCCCAGAGCGCTTTAACCTCTCTGCTCTGATCAATGTGAAGAAGCTGGTGTTTAAAGTGAATTCCTCTGTTTGAACGATCTGTCTGTCTGTCTGGCATAACTGCAGGCTTTCGGTTCGTGCATCTGGCTGTCTCTGGCTATCTGTCTGTCTGTCTGTCTGTCTATCTGCATGTCTGTTTGTCTGTCTGTCTGTCTGTCTCTCCCTCCCTCTCTCTCTCTCTCTCTCTCTCTCTCGGTGTTAGTGTAAATTAGTGTGTTAGGGTGTGTGTGTGTGTGCGTGCGTGTGTGTGTGTGTGTGCGTGCGTGCGTGCGTGTGTTTGTGTGCGTTTGTGTGCGTTTGTGTGCATGTGCATTTTCACCTTCTTCTTGGTGTGCATGCGTGCGTTGCTCAGTGTAGTATTAATGTTGGTCGTTGAAGAGTTCGCTTCTGCTGTACTGTTACGGCACGGCGGTATAGTACCCTCGGCTCCAGTCATCACAACAGTCAGGCAATTTCCGCCTTTGTAGGTCTCTGAGTGGTTGACGATGTGCCCTGGGATCAATCATATCAAGTGACTCTAAGGCCGCTTCCTGCAACACCCAACTCATTTCTGCTCCCTCGCATGCAACTCAGTTCTGCTGCCAAACCCAGCGTCCGCATGGAGAAAAATGAGCAACTTGACTGAGGTAAAGGAAATATAAAAATGTATTCCACACAGGCCTCTAATTCTGCCCTGGCTCAACTCTCATTAGAACGCAGCCTTTGACAGTTTTGTAAACAAAACACAATTCACTCATCACAACAGAAAAGCTCTCCTGCCTTGAAAATAAAATTGTGACAGGCGAAACACTGCTATTTTGAATGGAATCTGATGTCATAATATTCGGACACAAGAGTACATGGTTCTTTGTTTGAATGTGAACAGAGCATGCCACGTTCGTAGAAATACATGAAGAAGATGGATTAATGCGCATCAGTGCAGTTTTGGTCCTGGTCCTTTAGCACTGGAGAACGAAACATTGGGAATTGAATCATTACTTGATACCCTTCATTAAGTCTTGCTCCGGTCGATGTGTGCCATTCATTGTTTATAGGGGCGACAAGACAGACGTCTGTCTGTCTCTGTCTTTCTCTGTCTGTCTGTCTCTGTCTCTCGTTCTCTCTCTCTCTCTCTCTCTCTCTCTCTCTCTCTCTCTCTCTCTCTCTCTCTCTATTTGTAAAATATATCTGTTGGACAGAATAAAACACTTTCTTGATCCACACTCAAGGTCATTATTTTTTAACGCATACATACAAACCATCACGGATTATTGTTCGACCATCTGGGATTCTGCCAGTGCAAATATTTAAAAAACCACTGTATAGTCTACACAGACGAGCATTGAAATTAATTATATTGAAACAATCCAGTCTCGTTTTTGACAATTATAAGATTTTGCCCTTAAAAAAAGAATTAAATTAAATAAAGGCGTATTCCTTCAAAAAATCCTTGCCTGCCGTGCACCACGTGCTTTCATTACAAAATCAAACCGAAAATTCAATGTCCCCATTCCACGGATAGATCTCTTTAAATCAAGTTTAGCTTATTCTTGCAGCGTTTTGTGGAATTCTCTCCCGGAAACAGTTCGAGTCTCAACGAGTCTCAATACTTTCAAAAAACACCTCTCATTACATTTAATGTCATATTACGAAAAGTCACAGTGATGGGAGACTTCGTTTTTGATTTATTTTCATATTGATCATATTTGTCCATATATATAGCATCAGTGTTTCATCATGTGAAAACTCAGTTTGATAACACATTCTAATTTTGTTTAAACATGTTCCGTAAATTCCCAATTCTGAACATGACGTAAGACTTCGTGTAAAGCCTGTAATGTGTACATAGTCCTGTAAATTGTTTTTCTGCCTTTTAAAAAAAATTTACTTTTACGTTTATCTTTTGTTAATGATTTAGATGTGTGTGTATATGTCACAGTGGAAATGAGAATCCAGTGAGATTCCGAATCGCACTAGTGGAGATTGGAATTCCAGTTTGCACTAGGGCAAACTAGAATTCTCATCTCCACTGGGTATTTGCTAGTGAAGATTGGAATTCCAGTTTGCCCTAGAGCAAACGGGAATTCAGTTTCAGTGGAGATGGGAATTCCAGTTTTCACTAGGGGAAATAGGAATTGGGGGAAATAATGTGTTCAAAGGTTTATAATTGTTGTTAAAACCATTTCATCTTGAGTCACTCATGACTTTAAGGCTTACTCATTTCAGGTATTGAAATGCAGAAATTATTTTTTTTTTAATTTGAATTGATATAATCGAACAACACAGAGTAATAAGGTTTTATTATCAATATCATTAAATCATATCACACAGTTAAAAGTTTATGAAAGATGAAGCATGAAAGGTAGGCCTATCTATGCTACATGCCTTCACACACACTCCCACACATGCATACACTCACGCACACACACAAACATGCCTTTTTTTACATTTAGTCAAGTTTTGACTAAATGTTTTAACGTAGAAGGGGGAATCGAGACGAGGGTCGTGATGTGTGTGTGTGTCTGTGCGCGTGTGTGTGTGTAGAGCGATTCAGACTAAACTACTGGACCGATCTTTATGAAATTTGACATGAGAGTTCCTGGGTATGATATCCCCATACGTTTTTTTCATTTTTTTGATAAATGTCTTTGATGACGTCATATCCGGCTTTTCTCATTTTTTAACCAAATTGGTTGAAATTTTGGTCAAGTAGTCTTCGACGAAGCCCGGACTTCGGTATTGCATTTCAGCGTGGTGGCTTAAAAATTAATTAATGACTTTGGTCATTAAAAATCTGAAAATTGTAAAAAAAATATTTTTTTATAAAACGATCCAAATTTACGTTTATCTTATTCTCCATCATTTTCTGATTCCAAAAACATATAAATATGTTATATTCGGATTAAAAACAAGCTCTGAAGATTAAACATAAAAATCATTATCAAAATTAAATTTTCGAAATCAATTTAAAAACACTTTCATCTTATTCCTTGTCGGTTCCTGATTCCAAAAACATATAGATATGATATGTTTGGATTAAAAACACAGAAAAGCGTGCTATCCTTCTCAGCGCAACTACTACCCCGCTCTTCTTGTCAATTTCACTGCCTTTGCCATGAGCGGTGGACTGACGATGCTACGAGTATACGGTCTTGCTGAAAAATTGCATTGCGTTCAGTTTCATTCTGTGAGTTCGACAGCTACTTGACTGAATGATGTATTTTCGCCTTACGCGACTTGTTTCTTGTTTTCATTTGACTGAAAATCCATCAACAGTTCTTGCAAAATGTGCTTTCTGGGTGACATTTTGAACAGCAGTCTATGTTTGGTTTTCGGCAATTGCACCGTTTCGTTAGACAGTCGTTCAGTAGTCGTGGTTTTACAATACAATACAATAATACTGTCGGCTCTGATGGCCGAGGCCATCTCTCTCTCTCTCTCTCTCTCTCTCTCTCTCTCTCTCTCTCTCTCTCTCTCTCTCTCTCTCTCTCTCTCTCTCTCTCTCTCTCTCTCTCTCTCTCTCTCTCTCTCTCTCTCTCTCTCTCTCTCTCTCTCTCTCCTCTCTCATGCTTCATCTTATATAAACTTTTAACTTTGTGATATGATTTAATGATATTGATAAATAAAATAAAAAACGTATTGTGCGCAATTACTCTGTGTTGTTCGATTATATCAATTCAATAATTTTTTTTTTATTTCTGCATTTCAATACCTGCAATGAGTAAGCCTTAAAGTCATGAATAACTCAAGATGAAATGGTTTTAACAACAATTATTAACCTTTGAACACATTATTTCCCCCAATTCCTATTTCCCCTAGTGAAAACTGGAATTCCCACCTCCCCTGAAACTGGATTCCCGTTTGCACTAGGGCAAACTGGAATTCCAATCTTCACTAACAAATATCCAGTGGAGATGAGAATTCTAGTTTGCCCTAGTGCAAACTGGAATTCCAATCTCCACTAGTGCGATTCGCAATCTCACTGGATTCTCATTTCCACTGTGACATATATATATGTGTGTATACGGTTAGAATAGTCCCTCTCTGGGCGAGGGCTGGTTAAAAGAAGCTAATTTGTATTGCTTATGCCACAACCCTCGTAAAATTCAATTTGATTTGATTTGATTTGATTTGTCTCTCTCTCTCTCTCTCTCTCTCTCTCTCTCTCTCTCTCTCTCTCTCTCTCTCTCTCTCTCTCTCTCTCTTTCTCTTCCTCTTTTTTTCTCTCTCTCTCTCTCTCTCTCTCTCTCTCTCTCTTTCTCTCTCTCTCTCTCAAGTTGTTCTCTCGCTCTCTATCTCTCTATCACTCTTTCTCCCCCCCCCCTCTCTCTGTCTCTCTATCTCTGTCGCTCTTTGTCTCTCTCTCTCACAGCCCCTCTACCAATCTCTCAGTCTTTCTCTTTCTCATGTGCCAAAAGAGTTCGTTGCTGTGTTGAAAGGCTTGGAAGCATTAGGACCAGGTCCCGTTTTGAGCCTGAACGCACCGAATGGCTCCGAAACAGCAGACACCGTCCATTGCCTTGGAACCAGGACAGACGTCAAGCCCCAGTAGACTGCATTTGACCCAAATTAAATTACTTCCTCGTGTGCTGCACTGGAAGAGAGACAGGCACGGAAAACCACGCGACCCCAAGAAGTGATCAGTGAGAGGGGGGATGTGGGGGGGGGGGGGGGGGGGGGGGGTGGGACAGAGGGGAAACAAATGACCTTGATCTAATCTAAAACCTAGGCCTCTTTGGCTTTAAAGCAATTTGTGCAATCACAATCGCTGCTGATGAAGGCATTCGCGTCTTTTTGCTGTGGGCTTGGGAAAAAGGATTGTTCAGTGCAGACCAGGTTGTGTGTCAAGGGTGGCCGTCTCCAGAATTAGCCCCGTCCAAGTGACTTCGCGTACCGTAGATGTCTTGAGGATTCATTCAATGCGACGACGAACGTCACACCGGGCCCATTCTTGAGATTGCCCCAAGGGTTGATTTGCATCTTTGGAAATTCAGTGAAGGTTGCAGTAGGCTGAATGGGACTTGATGTTTCAGGGTTTCATTGACGAAGTTCTTAGGTTGCAGCAAACACGCTGGAGATTTCTGAACGGGGTCGCACGGCAATACTGTACAGACATAGCCAAAGAGGAAGACACAGAAACACGGACACAGACAGACATACAAACAGGAAGGCACAGACACACGGACACAGAGGGACAAACAAACAGGAAGACACAGAAACACGGACACAGACAGACATACACAGAGGAAGACACAGAAACACGGACACAGACAGACATACAAACAGGAAGACACAGAAACACGGACACAGACAGACATACAAACAGGAAGACACAGAAACACGGACACATACAGACATACACAGAGGAAGACGCAGAAACACGGACACAGACAGACATACACAGAGGAAGCCACAGAAACACGGAGACAGACAGACATACAAACAGGAAGACGCAGAAACACGGAGACAGACAGACATACAAACAGGAAGACACGGAGACAGACAGACATACACAGAGGACGACACGGAAACACGGAGACAGACAGACATACAGTCATACAGAGAAGCAGGTGGATAATTGTACGGTCAGATAAGACAGAATTCAAGTCCTATCTCTGTCTTTTAATCTCTTTCTCTCCTTCGCAAGTCCCTGACACGATGCTGTTTCATCTTCACGCAAACCATAGTATTAAACGCAAGCAAGACGAAGGAAATGATTTTTGATTTTCGCAAAAAGAAAAACACTGTCCATCCTGTAGTCATCAAAGGTGATGCGATTGAGATAGTCAGCGAGTACAAGTATTTAGGTGTAGTTCTAGATAACAAGCTAAGCTGGTTTAATCATGTTGATGCTGTTTTTAAGAAGACGCAGTCAAGATTGTTTTTCCTGCGCAAGCTGAGATCATTCCATGTGTGTAACAAGATGCTGTACATGTTTTATCAGAGTATGGTGTGCAGTGTGATGGTGTTTGCATCAGTGTGTTGGGGAGGGAATGCCACTGCAAGGGACACTGGCAGGCTGAACAGGCTGATAAAGAAAGCAAGTTCTACTGTAGGCCAGAGCCTTGACACCCTTGAAGTCCTTGTCGAAAGAAGGCTTGCCAGTAAGTCCAGAGCTATTCTGTTCGACCCAGGGCATCCCCTCCACGACGCACTGATGGATCTCCGCATCACACGGAACGCTCGGTTTCTCATGCCTAGGTGTCGAACGGAGCGTTTTCGGCGTTCTTTTCTTCCTGCAGCTGTGAGATATTTTAACAGCAACCGAGCCATCGTCCTGGCCACAGACTATCAGTGATGCCTTTTTAAATGTACCTCTTAGTGATAGATTTAATATGATTTGATGACTGTTTGACCTTTGATCATAACTAGTGCTGTGAAAATGAGCTCTAGCTTTGTTGTGATGGTGTTGACACTATATTTTGCCCAATTGAGTCTAACTACCTGATGGCTAATCTACTGTGATACCTGTGATAACTGATGATGATTACTGTTATTGGTTTTTATGTGTTTGGTTGGTCTCTTCCTTGGTAGTGCAATAGCGTTAATTATGGATTGTTGTTATCATCATTTACATAAAAACTTATCTGTTAATCCAAACAAGGATATAATTACTGTGATGTTCTTAACTACACTTTAACATGGAATGTATCTATGTATGTATGTATGTATGTATGTATGTATGTATGTATGTATGTATGTATGTATGTATGTATGTATGTATGTAGGTATGTATGTAGGTATGTATGTAGGCATGTATGCATGTGTATTGGTGTGTCGGTGTGTCAGGTGTGCAAGAAAAAAGGGTATTTTTATATCATGGGTTTTATGAATTTTCTTCTTTTATTCTTTTATAGTTATTAATTGGTGACCTATGTGTGCTGATGACTAAATTAATTTCCTTTGTTGGATCAATAAAATGTTATGAGTTATGAGTTATGAGTTATGAGTTATGAGTTATGAGTCACTTTCCTCTTGCTAGTCTCTATTCCCTTCTTATTCCCTTTATTTTCATGTGGAGTATGTTGAATTGTAAGGGTTAATTTTAACCACCCGGCCTCTCTCTGCTTGTTTGTTTTCTACCATTTTATATACGGAAGATTTGGCTTTGTAATGGATGGGTTTTATCACCTCCTCTTTTTCATGTAGGTGGTAGACCTAGAGTCTAAAAAAAAGTTATCGATTTTTAAATCCTGTTGAAAGGTGTCAGGCCCAGCCACATTTTTGTCAGCGACATTTTCAGCTGTGTTCTTAAGGCGGTATTATTCGCTGATTTTTAAAGGCACGGTCTTTTGAATGTAAACGATTCGGCTGACAACCTCAGATCTGTCCAGGGTTTTACATGGGATAATTAGAAGTTCCCCTCACTTGGACACATACTAAAGATAAACATCTTGACTGCTGAGTTGGGGATTATTTATTTCATGAATTTTAAGAATGTAGGAGATCAATATTGTTAACAAATTTACAAAAAAACATATAAAAAAAGACTTTAGCTTTTTAGAACCCTTCTACATCTTTATTGTGTTAGACCTAAACGAAACTAGTTTTAAGAATGACGACTGTCGTGTAAACTGAGAAAGAAAACAAACTTGCATCGGTCCTGGATAGCCCTATAGGGAAGGAGTCAGGTTGTTGATTGTTGGGATGTGACAAAGTAGAGAGATGGTCCTTATTTCGCGTAAAAGCCTGGGTATACCTGAGCAAAACCGTTTTCACGGAAAGGGCTGCGCCTTTAAGGGAAAACAGAAACAGCAATGTCCACTTTAAAGCTAACACACGTATTTCAAAGTTCTCAGACTGGAAGCAGCGTGACACGAGTTTGGGACGTGAAATTTGTAACTGGAGAAAATAACGGCTCAAATCTATAGCTTTGTCGGCTTCAGACAACTCTAAATGCGGAATGTATTCTTTTCCAACATTACGAAAGTTTGTTTGTTTGTTTGTTTAACGCCCAGCCGACCACGAAGGGCCATATCAGGGCGGTGCTGCTTTGACATATAACGTGCGCCACACACAAGACAGAAGTCGCAGCACAGGCTTCATGTCTCACCCCGTCACATTATTCTGACACCGGACCAACCAGTCCCAGCACTAACCCCATAATGCCAGACGCCAGGCGGAGCAGCCACTAGATTGCCAATTTTAAAGTCTCAGGTATGACCCGGCCGGGGTTCGAACCCACGACCTCCCGATCACGGGGCGGACGCCTTACCACTAGGCCAACCGTGCCGGTCTGTACATTACGAAAGACAAGGCATACAATTTAAACACAATGAACACTGAAAGAAACGTCCGGGATTACAGCAATGTCATTTGCACAATATGTTATACTTATGTCTCGGGCATGGACCTGTATCTTACGCTTGTAAAGTCTCGAAGCTTAGAAAAAACTCAAACAAAAAACAAACATACAGGAAAAGTACAGGATCAACACTATAAGCGTAAAGCTTGTTGTAGGTTCTAAATATGTTCATTATGCAATTTACCAATTAATTGTTGAATAAAACTATGTTTAAACCAAGAGTACAGAAAATGGACGGTTGCAGTTCGTTTTCCCAAGGAAGAAAGCAGCCCAACATTCCACGAGAGTAACCACATAGGGTTGGTTTGTTGATTGATGTTTTTTGAATGTCCCTTCAACCGATATAGCTATGTCGGACCCATGCACATGAAAACCTCTCCCCCCCCCCTCCTCGAAATCGATGTATTACTGTCTAAATGGCGGAATAAAAACGGTCATACACGTAAAAGCCCAATCGTGCAAACAAACAAACAAACAAACAAACAAAAACAAGGGTACGTGGGAGTTTTAGCACATGAACGCAAAAGAAGGAGAAAAAAAACCACTTTTCTTTTCTTTAAAGCTGGATAATCAATCAATCATAATCAATATGAAGCTTATATAGCGCGTATTCCGTGGGTACAGTTCTAAGCGCTTGTCGAAGAGTTGTCAACACAGGACTAACAAAGAAACTAACATCTTCAGACGGACACGAACTAATCCAAGAGTTGCGTCTGATGCCAAAGAGATGCATCAGTCCTGTCGTTGGTGGATTTTCGTTTGGTTTTGTCATTTTTATATTTAGTCAAGTTTTGACTAAATATTTTAACGTAGAGGGGGGAATCGAGACGAGGGTCGTGGTGTATGTGTGTGTGTGTGTGTGTGTGTGTGTGTGTGTGTGTGTGTGTGTGTGTCTGTCTGTGTGTGTGTGTAGAGCGATTCAGACTAAACTACTGGACCGATCTTTATGAAATTTGACATGAGAGTTCCTGGGTATGAAATCCCCGAACGTTTTTTTCATTTTTTTGATAAATGTCTTTGATGACGTCATATCCGGCTTTTCGTGAAAGTTGAGGCGGCACTGTCACGCCCTCATTTTTCAACCAAATTGGTTGAAATTTTGGTCAAGTAATCTTCGACGAAGCCCGGGGTTCGGTATTGCATTTCAGCTTGGTGGCTTAAAAATTAATTAATGACTTTGGTCATTAAAAATCTGAAAATTGTAAAAAAAAAAATAAAAATTTATAAAACGATCCAAATTTACGTTTATCTTATTCTCCATCATTTGCTGATTCCATAAACATATAAATATGTTATATTCGGATTAAAAACAAGCTCTGAAAATTAAATATATAAAAATTATTATCAAATTTTTTTTTCGAAATCAATTTAAAAACACTTTCATCTTATTTCTTGTCGGTTCCTGATTCCAAAAATATATAGATATGATATGTTTGGATTAAAAACACGCTCAGAAAGTTAAAACGAAGAGAGGTACAGAAAAGCGTGCTATCCTTCTCAGCGCAACGAATACCCCGCTCTTCTTGTCAATTCCACGGGCACTGCCTTTGCCACGGGCGGTGGAGTGACGATGCTACGAGTATACGGTCTTGCTGCGTTCAGTTTCATTCTGTGAGTTCGACAGCTACTTGACTAAATATTGTATTTTCGCCTTACGCGACTTGTTCTTTCCTCCATTCTTCTGTTTGTTGGTAGCCCGGCAGCACCGAATTTCAGCGTCTTATTCCATACGACTGGATTGCTTTTGTGTGTTTTGTTTGTTTGTTAGTTTCGGAGTGATATTTAGAGTTAATCTGTGTATACTTCTTCAAGGTACGTGTTTCCTTCCATTAGTGAAGACGACCATAGACCCGCCAATATTGTACGTGGGATAAGACCATCCTTCCACTTTCTATGATCAGATAAATGCACGCTTGCATTTTTATTTAGAGATCATGACTGGTCTTTGTCGCATTTGTTGCGACAATGCAGGCGGACTTTGCAACAACCGTGACAGCGAATTTTGAGACAAACTTCTGTCCGCCCTTGTCGTAATCGCAGCAAGTGACTGTGCGTGCAACAAACTATCTCGGATTGGGGACAGAAAGATACGTTATACCCAGCCTTGGCCAATGTAACAAACAAGTGCCAAGTAGCTGTGTTCATGTATTTCACAAAATCTTCTGCTTGGATTTTGAGTGTTTCTCCCCTGTATATCAGTCTTGTCATGTCCAACATTTGACTACCCGTGCAATTGTTTTTCGATTTTTGAGTGCAACGTAATATAAACGTGGACCTGAGTTCATGTCTTTACTTTTTTTGTTTTGTTTTGATGTTTTGCTTTGTTGTTGTTTTAAATGTTATTACCCTATCATAATGCAATTGAATACCATCGATGTTTAAACCAATCTCCCGTATGAATCAACTCTTGATAGTACGCAGCAGAACGAACGAACGAAACGAAACGAAGAAGACGGCAGTTTGAAGCTGAGGGGGAGGAAGCACAACAACAGTAACACCGTGTAGTCATAGCAGCGGGGGGAAGGTAGCTGGCGGTGACAGCGCCTGTGCGATGACCGTGGCCACGTCACGAGCACGTGACCCAACACCTGCAGAGCTGCTCCCTGCACAATAGCCGCCCCGAACGTATTCAGCTCCATCGTATAGCTTCTGGCCGGAACAGTCATAGAAGATATGTTCCATTCCATCCTGTTGCTTTCGTTGTCGTATTCGGGTTCGGAAAGAATACATATTCAACGTGACCTGATCGTCTGTTGCTGCAATTTATTGCAATGAACGAATACGTAGAATCTCTACGCTAGGAGTGATGTAGAGTGATTTTAAGTTTAAAATGGATTTCACATATCTTTGACATTCCATCGAATTTCTTTCCTTGTCGTATTCGGTTCGGTAAGAATACATATTCCACTTGACCTGGTCATCTGTCGTTGCAACGTATTGCAATGAACGAATACGTAGCAGCTCTACGCTAGGAGTATGAGTATAGTCTGCGTTTAAGAATAAAACAAATTCCACAGATATGTCACATTCCACCCTTTTCCTTTCCTTTCTTTGTCGTGTTCGGTTTCGAAAAGGTTGGATATTCAACAACAACAAAAACAAACAAAACAACAGCAGCAATAACTGCAAAACGCTATCCGTCGCATGTTATTACCAAAATATGCCAACATGAATCAGAGCAGAGCCAAAACACTAGCAACAACAGCAAAAATTGTTCATCAGTCATTTTTCGTGCGCAAGTTTTTCTACGTGATTTGTCAGGAAAAAAGTTGGTTCTCGCTTTCAGGAAATTAATTGCCATGACATGGAGAAATGGCAAACATTCCGAAACGATTATTTTTGGACATGGAGGAAAACGCGAGAAGGTTAATAAATCTTGTTCTTGTCAATAATCATTATAATTTTTACTGTGACAGGAATGACATGAAGCTGTTTCACTCGTGTGTTGGGCTGAATAGAATCTTATAAACCTTTTTTGCACGGGCTTCGCATTTTGGGATGTTCCTCTACTATTTTTTTTTGTTGTCTCGTCAGAAGCCAATAGAGTGAAACAAATTTTGTTCCTGCATATGATTATTATTTGTTACTGCATGACAAGAATGACTTAGATTTATTTTGTCATAACAGATTATCAAATGCGCTTCGCGATTTCGCATGTTACTCTATTATGTTTTTCTCATTGTAAAGCGAATCTAGTTTAAACAATCTTGTTCGTGTGAGTAATATCAGTTTCTTGTGACTTGCATGAAATAATACAAATGTGCTGTGGCATAACAGTTCTTTGAGAGCGCTTCTGAGCTCGTGTTACTAGGCTATTTGTATTCCACGACCAAAGTTTAGCAAATCTTGTTCTTGCAAATATACTCATTATACTGTGTATAGCATGGAATAAATAAATTTGCTCATGCATGACAGTTATTGGAAGCATCTCTCTTAATTTAAAAAAAAAAGGGGGGGGGGTCGAAAGCATTGCGTAATTTGGCATCTCACTGGAATTGTGTTGCTTTTTCATTAGAAACCCCAATGCCCAATAAACGTGCCCATGCTCATTTTGAAAGGGAAAGCTGAGTGAAATCCAGGTCGTCAAATAGTTTTCCATGCTCATTCCCGGCGATCCGGTTATTCTCGAGGGAACCAATCAAAATGCGCCGTCCTTGTGTCATCCTGTTAGGAACCCTAGCCGAGCGAAATTCAAGCCTAAAATGCATCCTTTATGCCAAAGCTGCTGCTTCCTGTGATTCAGAATTCTGCTGTCAGCCGAGCATGTGTGTATCATTCGGGGAACGAAGGTGGGAGTGGGTTTGGAAGGGGGTGGGGGTGGGGGGAGAAGGGGAGGGGGGGGGGTGTATTCAAAACAAAATCAGCCTACAGGCAATGTTCACAGGACAAATCTTTGCCCTTTAAAAATACAAAATCAAGCTAGTTAGCTCGTATTTCTTTTGGTTTCTAAGCCCCCAGGCGCCAAAACATTAATACATCTTGAAATCTTAAAACAAATAGTTGACATGGGGGGAGGGGAAGGGGGAGGTAACGGTGTGTGTGTGTGTGTGTGTGTGTTGTGTGTGTGTGGGTGTGTGCGTGTGAGTGTGTGTGGTGTGTGTGTGGTGGTGTGTGTGTGTGTGTGTGTGTGTGTGTGTGTGTGTGTGTGTGTGTGTGTGTGTGTGTGTGTGTGTGTGTGTGTGTGTGTGTGTGTGTGAATACGAATACGAATACGAATACGAATAAACTTTATTGTCATGAAACGTAGTGTATATAAGACACGGGAAGATAAATAACCAAATGATTACATTGTTTCTTTTTTTGTGGAAGCAATTATATACAAATTCTCCCAATTTAGTTTGTACTTTGTCTACTTGCAAAAGTTGACTTGGTACATCATATGAATATATAGGTCGATTAATTTCACTCATGAAAGATTTTCGTAATTGGTTGTTTTCATAACTCATAACTCATAACTCATAACATTTTATTGATCCAACAAAGGAAATTAAATTGGTCATCAGCACATATAGGTCATTAATTAATAATTATAAAAGAATAAGAGAAGAAAATTCATAAAACCCATGATAAAAAATACCCTTTTTTCTTGCACACCTGACACACCGACACACCAATACACATGCATACATACCTACATACATACATACATACATACATACATACATACATACATACATACATACATACATACATTCTATGCACAGTTATCTAGAAAATGTATTTCATCTTCAATTACTCCACATGTTTCACATAATCTATTTTCCCTTGTTGTATTGCTGTATCTACCAGTTTCAAATTTCAGGTCATGGGCACTTATTCTCAGTTTACACAACGATTGTTTATATTTTCTTTGTTTTATGCATAACAGATATGGTTCCGTTTTATAATTTGTTACTATTTTGTGATAAAAATTTAACTTTGGTGAACTTCTTATTTGACCTTTCCAGAATTGTATATATTGGAGTTCCAATTTTTGACATATAACATATTTTAACCTTTTGACATTCAAAGTGGATTGATTTTTCCACACATGATCTAATCCAATGACTTGTAACAATTGTTTTACAAATGATATCCATGGATATGTTTCACTGCCTTTGGTGTACATAAGATTATATACTTTGCTCGGATGAGATTGTTTTGGAAGAACCAATATGTGTGACCAGTACGCAATGATATTACATATTATTGTAATGCTAACTGGGAAACTTCCTAATTCTCCTCGTACTGGTACTACCATAGTTTTCTTATGTACCCCAAGAATTTGTTTACAGAATTTTGAATGAACTTTTTCATGTTGATATAAAATTTACAAGTCATGCATTCTTTAAACATTTTTGATAAATCTAATAGTTCATTTGTATTAATCTGGTGTGGAAACCAGATTTCTGCACCATATGTTGATATTGGTGAAATCAAACTATCATACAATTGTAACATAACTTTTATGTTGATATCAGTTTTACGGAACGTTCGACGTAAAGCATGAAGTGCTTTGTTTGCTTGTTTGCTCAGATGATCTTGTGCTCTATTTAGATTGCCGTTTTTATGTAGTACAACTCCCAAATATTTATATTCTTCAGCTGTTTGAATAATGTCTTCTCCACAATGAAAATATATTGGCACCTTTAGATCTATTTTTGAAAATACTATTACTTTGGTTTTGTCTCTGTTTATCTGTAATCCCCATTTTTGGCAATACTCATATAAGTAATATAGTTTCCGCTGTAGGCCTTTCTTTGTAGATGAAAAAAATAACTAAATCATCAGCATATAAAAGACATGAAATTCGATCATTCGAATGAGTTTCAATTTTGGGGGAATCATTATCCCACAAGTTTTGTGTAATATCATTTATGAATATGTTGAATAAGGTTGGGCTTAATGTATTGCCCTGATGTACTCTTTTTTTCACAATTAGTTCCCTACTGTATCCATTAGAGGATTTTACACAAACTGTGGCATCAGAATACATATTGTTGATAATGTGAAAACATATTCCGGTTATTCCTATTCGATTTAATTTTACTAGTAATGCATCATGCCATACATTATCAAATGCTTTTTGAAAGTCAACAAAACACCCATACAACCTGCCATTCCTTAATTTTAGGGCTTGATCTACAAGTTTCTTAATAATGAATATTTGATCTGTTGTTCTATTGTTTTGTCTGAAACCAGCTTGCTCTGGAATCAATTTATTTTCCCTTTCTAAAAATGCGTTTATTCTTATATTGATGATAGTGCTGAAAACTTTCCCCAGTGTACTAGCTAATGTTATTCCACGATAATTGTTTGTATCTGTTGGACAACTGCCTTTGTATAATGGAATATTTACACCATTCTTCCAATTTGTTGGATATACGCCTGTCATAAATACGATATTAAATATTTTTTTGTATAAGTGCTATCAAATTTGGAAGACTCGCTTTAATCATTGCATTAGTGATTCCATCTTTTCCTGGAGATTTTTAAAATTCTTTTGATGATAGCATGCATCTTTAATTTCTTTGTCTGAAATTGTTCTATCCAATATTGATAAAGAATTGTAGGGACACATTTTTTTATCGTTTAGTTCCTGATTTATCTTTTCTGTCTGTTCCCCCCGCGGGTTAGGGGGAAGAATTTACCCGATGCTCCCCAGCATGTCGTAAGAGGCGACTAACGGATTCAGTTTCTCCTTTTACCTTTGTTAAGTGTTTCTTGTATATAATATAGTCAATGTTTGTAAAGATTTTAGTCAAGTAGTATGTAAGAAATGTTAAGTCCTTGTACTGGAAACTTGCATTCTCCCAGTAAGGTCATATATTGTACTACGTTGCAAGCCCCTGGAGCAATTTTTTGATTAGTGCTTTTGTGAACAAGAAACAATTAACAAGTGGCTCTATCCCATCCCCTCCTTTTCCCGTCGCAATATAACCTTGAACGGTTGAAAACGACGTTAAACACTGTCACAAAGATGTGAGTAGGATAGTTGTGATGTGAAGCACGTCGTGATTTTAACCTCCCTAAACATTGAATTGGGATATGCTAGGACACGTTTGAAGCGATATCACGGGTTTCGTGTGTTGCACGAGAAAACCCTAGTTTGACATGAGTTGTGTTTATGAGAAATGTAGTTGGTCTGGGTTTAAAGGGATAGTATCCGCCGGAAAAGGCCTTCAGATCGCTTTCAAAGCTTCACCATAAGATTCTATGTTACAAATAATGCTACCATCCACGAGGAATAACTTTACTTTGCAAATTCAACAGTTTTGATAGCTAATTAACTGTCGTAAAAGAATCCAAGGAAAGAGCACTCTTGTAATGGTTGGGTGATTTCCCTTTGTCCAATTTGTCACAACAATCAAAATGGCGTCTCTCGGCGATTATTTTAGTCTGACAAGGTGAGTGTTACATAGTAAACGTTATCTGACAGAAAATAATGCTTTCAATGAGACAGTCAGTATCTGTTTACAAGTTGCTCTGAGCAGGACTGCAAAGCCTGAATCGATCATGCGAGTCAAATAGCTCTGGTGCACTCCGAATCATTCGCCTTGATAGAGATCATTCAGTACTGGTAGTAGTAGTACTTAGTCCGATTATCTTGGACATGTTTGTTGCCTGTTGGTGATCCTTTCAAATATATGTCTCTGAAGTTGCACTTTTACTCCCTTACGTATATGCATTGTCATGTCACTGATCGATCACTTGGAACAGTAAACGTGCGCTTTGCGTGCAAGACGGAGTTCGAAGCAGTATTTCACCGAACATGAGAGAGCTCTGAAAATCGTGTTTATTCTCAGAATAGTAACCCAAAAGAGAAGACATACTTATCCCACTGAACAGTGTCGAGGAAATCATTGTCTTGTGCATTTGTTGTGTGTGTGTGTGTGTGTGCCTGCATGTGTGTTTGTGTGTTCTCAGACTTGTGTATGCATGATCACTGTGTGTGTGTGTGCGCGCGTGTGTGTGTGTGCGTGCGCATGCAGGGGAGTATATATGTCAAACTCAAGTGAGCTTTTCTTGAAGTTGATGATGATTGAAGTTTGATACAATAACTCATTAACTGTAAGGTGGATTGATGAATAGTGTATCCTTTTCATGAATTTGTCTTTATTTCCAGGCTATGGAAGTTTCATGTTCAAAACAACAACAGAGCTGCCCCTGCAAGAGAAAAGGTGCGGAGGCAGGATAGGGAGAGGAATTAGCAGTCTCTATGTGTGGGCAGATGAAGAGGAAAGGACTGGTCTAAGTCCTCTCAAACTGAAATTGGTTTGCTGGGGAAGAAGGCTGATCCAAAAAACAACACCGCCCTCCAAGTCCAACCCTCCTCTAAACTCAATAATTCCAGTAAGTACCTTTTTATTCTGCAAGATTTGTTAGGTGGATGACTTTGTTGCAGGGTATATTAAATAATGACAAAAAGTGAGGTTTGCAGGTCTCAGTCGCAAATTATATTACTGGTGCCTATTGTTTGTTGCTATTCTAGTGAATGTGTATACATATATATTTATTTCCTATTTTCAGAAGATAATGACAAATAATTAAAATTTTGTGCACTTAAATGTCACTACACACAACCTTTTAGTGTCTCATAAAGGGAAATACATATGAACAGTCCCCACAATTGGGGTGCTGTACCATGAAACCCCTCTTTTAAAAACCTTTACAATTCAAGATCTCCCCTATTTTAAGACCTTGTGTTTCAGATGTTTAGGTCATAACCTGTGCAAATTTACCTTCATTGTAAGACTTCTTGCTTTTTAAGACCTTATTTTCTCAGATTTTGGGGGGTCGTAAAAGGGGGTTCCACTGTATTCTAAAATATGAATTCTTGTTTACTGTTTAAACTACACCCATTTGCTCTTTGTAAATGAAGGATATTTTTCAGATTGATTATTTCTGCCTCCATACTGATCTTTATAATAAATATATGACACATTGGCGAGCAGATTCCATGATCATGCTAAAAATGTAGGAAGTCATAATTCTGATGTTTAGGTTTTAGAATTGTGTATGCCTTGCAGTTCAAATTCATGTCTGCCTTCCTGTTCAATTGTTTAAAAATCAAGACAATCCCTGAGACACATTTTCCAACCACATGTCACACAGCAGTTCTGCTTGAAACATCAGAATCGAATAGTATACCAAACAGGCCTTTATGCGGTTTAGCACTTGACTACTGCTGCTTCAATACCACTTGTGCAGAAAAAAATTAGAGATACAGTGGAGCCCTTCTTTTAAGATATTACAAACTCAATTAAAGATCAAAACTTGACTAAATGTAAAAAGCAATATATGTTAGAATGGAGGTTATAAACAGAAATCTGAGAAAGTAATGTCTTAAAAGACAAATGTTTAGAAAAAAAGGCGGGGGGGGGGGGGGGGGGGGGGTTGGCAAACTTAGGTTTTACTGTTCAATGCATGGGTAAACTGGGCATTCATTCCAAGTACCTTAAGATGTGTAACTGGCACTTTTGCTCATCGGTAGTACTGGAACACAATTTTACACAGTGCGTCAGTATGCCTCTGGAAAGCCTATGCCTACAAGTAAATCCCCCCCTCACCACACACACACATCTTTTACTCACACCCGCACCCCATTACATAGATGAATAGATTACAAATACTATTCTTTTACTTTTTATTTTCACACTTTTTCTTGCATTTGGTTCATGTTTATTATTTGAAGTTTGATTCTGAATCAAGCGTCTTTAGTGATGGATGGTTTTCTGTGTATGCTCCAGGACTTCAAGGCACTGGTGCTTGATGACAGCAGGCTCCCACTGGCCCACACACAGAGAAGAGATTGGAGGTGCCCTCGCCCTGGAAGAAGAAGAGGATGGGAATATCAATAAAACAAAACGATACGCAACATTCACACAGCTTGCATTGTGGACATACATATTTGGCTATTTGGGTGAAGGTGTAAGAGTCGCCATACATGTGCAGTTGCTGTGTATGGGTCATAGGAATGACAATTTAGATCCAACTGGCCAGAACACTGACTTTCGTCCTAGTCGCTTGTATTGAAGTACATTGTGGTGTTATATGAAGTACATTTGGTTGGGGGTTGGTGTAACCATACTCTGTATTTAGCACCGTTCTGAATTTGTGTATGTTTTATCTCTCAAAGCACATTGTTTTTTGATTTTTTTATGTACCTTAAACTACTTTTTCAGCACCCGCAGTACCTAGTTAACGCCCATCCTCCAACATTTGGATCAGTGTCGTCAACATATGTTGTGTGTTTTGTGTGTATGTGTGTGTGTGTTTTTTAAATGATGTGCACAGTTCTGCACCCTGTAGTGACATTGTCATTCTAGGGAATGCTGAAAGACAACTATAATGTTTATTTAATACTCTGGTCACTGGAGTATCTGGATAGCCCTGTGAAAAGAAGATGGAGATGAGAGAGCGTCTTCGGAAGTTGAAGAGGTCTGATTTTAGTGATTTAAGGGAGCATGTGAAACGACCAGTGTTTGGTTACGCCATTTCCTATGGATTGGATCAGTATCAATGACTGACTGACTGACTATTCACTTTGTGGTTTTTAGGATGTGTGTTTATTCACTCTCAGTGAATTTTTTGTTGGGTTTTTAGTGTTTTTTTCTTCTGTTTAGACACTTGCATATCAGGCGAAAGATACTTACAGGGTGACTAATTGTGCAGATACATCTCCTATTAAAATGTTCACACCAAGACACCAAATATCACCATTTCTAACGAGGAACTGATCCTGCACAGGCACAGTACCTAGTAAACGCCCCACCCCCTACTTTGGGCAAAATCTGTGCATAAAGCGGATGGACAATTAAAAGGCAGTTTACAGTACTAATATTTTTCCTCATTACATTTAGTCAAGTTTTGACTAAATGTTTTAACGTAGAGGGGGGAATCGAGACGAGGGTCATGGTGTATGTGCGTGTGTGTGTGTGTGTCTGTCTCTGTGTGTGTGTAGAGCGATTCAGACTAAACTACTGGACCGATCTTTATGAAATTTGACATGAGAGTTCCTGGGTATGATATCCCCATACGTTTTTTTCATTTTTTTGATAAATGTCTTTGATGACGTCATATCCGGCTTTTCGTGAAAGTTGAGGCGGCACTGTCACGCCCTCATTTTTCAACCAAATTGGTTGAAATTTTGGTCAAGTAATGTTCGACGAAGCCCGAACTTCGGTATTGCATTTCAGCTTGGTGGCTTAAAAATTAATTAATGACTTTGGTCATTAAAAATCTGAAAATTGTAAAAAAAAAAAAACTTTTAAAAACGATCCAAATTTACATTCATCTTATTCTCCATCATTTGCTGATTCCCAAAACATATAAATATGTTATAATTATTTGGATTAAAAACACGCTCTGAAAATTAAATATATAAAAATTAATATGAAAATTAAATTTTCGAAATCAATTTAAAAACACTTTCATCTTATTCCTTGTCGGTTCCTGATTCCAAAAACATATAGATATATGTTTGGATTAAAAACACGCTCAGAAAGTTAAAACAAAGAGGTACAGAAAAGCGTGCTATCCTTCTGAGCGCAACTGCTACCCCGCTCTTCTTGTCAATTTCACTGTCTTTGCCGTGAGCGGGTGACTGACGATGCTACGAGTATGCGGTCTTGCTGCGTTGCATTGCGTTCAGTTTCATTCTGTGAGTTCGACAGCTACTTGACTAAATGTTGTATTTTCGCCTTACGCGACTTGTTTTAATTTCTAGTCTCAGTATAGTTTCGTGTAGGTATTGGGATAATTGGAGTTACAGGTATAATTTTATATACATGTGATTTCACTTGCAATTCTTTGCATAAAATAAACTCAAATGAGCAGACATAAAGGTGCACCTACAATTATTGTGACTGTTGCTGTAAAACAATTTCCTTGGTAGATGGAGGGCATTGTGGGGACCAGATGTGTAGACCGTGGGATTAGATAGACTTGGGGGTTCTGGCTTGTAGAAAACTTCCCTGCTGCTCCGCCTTTTGGGGACGAACTTTGTGTTCAGTGATGTGTGCATAGGACTTTGCAACGTCAACCTCCACTGCAAACCATCTTTGTATTGTAGACACTATATTGTACCTGCAGAGAAAAATCACTTTTAGCTGTGCAGTGGAACCCTCATTTACAGCCCCCCCCCCCCCCCCCCTTCTTTAAGATCCTGTTTTTTTGGATTTTATGTTTATAATCTCTGTAAATTTACTCCCCCTGTTTAAGACGTAGCTGATTTTCTCAGCATTTTACAAGTTCCACAGTAGTATTTTCCTCTGCAGCATTATTGTCAGTCAAAAGGGATACACAATCTGGCACAAAGAACAGCTGACATGAACAATAAAGTCTGGGGAAGGGTCCTGAAAGTATCTTGATTAATGCGTTGAATTGACAGGTCTAGTAAACCTTGTGCAGAACAAATATGTGTTGAAGAGTGCTCGTTGACATGTTGCAGCAAGCCAAGCCATAATTATACCCTGTTGAAGTAATACAAATCATGGGTGTGGGTTATATTAATTCACATCTTTTATATGATTGAAATGCATAATTCTAAGACTTGTTTCTGAAAATGTGTACATTTGCATTTAAGATCTACATGGAATAAAACTGACACTGTTCTCGACAATTGAGTATGTTTTTGTGTGCGCATGTTGCTTAGTTTATTGATAATAATTGACTTTGGGTCAAGTTGTAACCACGAGTTTTGTAGCAAAGGTGCAATGATAAAAATAGACAGAAGATAATCAGATAATAAGACACTGGGCTACAAATTGCTTTCAATTGTCATTGTATTTATCTGTAAAATCATCATGATTTCCATGGCATGTATAATGCAGTGGAACCCCCCTTTTAAGACCCCAAATTTAAAACTCCCTCCTTTTTAAAACCTTGTTTTCTCACATTTTCTGTTCATAACGTCTGTAAAATTACCCCCATTTTAAGACACATTCCTTTTTAAGACTTGATTTTCTCAGATTGTTTGAGGTCTTAAAAGGGGGGTGCCACTGTCGTTATAATGCATCTTCAGAAATTGAAGACACATGCTGCAGTTTTGTTATAACCACGAAGAAGACAAATACTGTTTACAGTGTCTTATCCTCTAACTACATCTTTTTAAAGACTCCATAACTTTTAATCACTCAACAATTCCTCTCTGTATGGCTGCAGTTCAAGTAAACCAGAAATGGTAAACCATTGCCACACTCAAGGAATTGGTTCCTGGCAACTTATGTCGGGTACGCAGCCTGAGAGAGACACGACAGAGATAGTTGCTCAAGATAAAAGATAAGCTTGACTTACACCAAAATTATGAACATTTAAACTCACCTTACTGATCTTTTTGTCTGAAATATGTTATGCCATTATTGCCACACATTGCAAGAATGTTTGATGTCCGGGTGCTTGGTCCCTGAAAATGTCAGAAAATTGTTATAGTAATTATAGCAACATCTAAAACCACTAAGTGTAAACCAAAGGCTGGCCAATTACATAGTTCTACAGCAACATCAGTTCTGAACATGAAGCTTTGAACATGCACAGCGACACTTAAAATGGCAGTCAAAAAAGAAAGGATGAATGAAATTCTGCCACATTTAGTGTTTGCTTCAATGAACACTGAGGAAGAATGTGTTCTTCATTAAAAGTAACCCTTTCACAAAGCTTCACCAATAAACTTCAATCAGAGTTCTTACTGGACAGAAAAACTCATACCACTGACAATATAAAATGTCAGTTATAAATAACATGTTCTGTTGCACAACCTCCAAAGACTGCAAAGAAACAACTGCCCATAAACTGATAAAGCGTTAAAATATCAGTATCACGTGTGCTGACTGACCCTACTTTTTTCATCTACAATTTTTTTTTTAGGGGGATTACTCACAGACTGGCTACTCTGTCAGTACACCACAGGAGCTTGTATTCAACCGCCGGTCGATCATTATTTACTTCTGCATGCTTACCCTTACTACGATGATCGACCGGCGTTTTGATACAAGCTCCTGTGCAGTGCACAGACACACACGCACCGTAGTTGCAAACACACACACTGACACTGTGTCCGTGTTCAAACAAAAACAGGAAAACTGGACACATTGATTGATCCTTCATTCGCACTACACACCTGCAGACACACATACAACACGGCAGCAAAATGTGTCCAGGTCTTTCCAAAGTATACACCACAACACTCGCTTTATTTAATACTTACACATCCAGTAGCAGGTTAGAGCTACGTCGCGGCGCACACTGAACGGTAAAACTGACACTCAGTTGAATCCAGCTTTCCGTCTGCTTGCTGATGATAACTTTGCATTTTGTGCGCCGAGCATGTCTTTCTCGTGATTCTGTGTCGTTCGGAGTCAGTCAGCTGCTTTCAGAACCACATGGAGTCGATTTCTCACTGAAACTTGCGGGCTTGTCCCACTGAGCGGCTATCTCATCCGCCATTGTTTTTAGTCGTCATGCTAACGGCACGCGCTCGCGACGAAAACCAGTCTATGACGGCCAATTTTAATCTTCAAATGGTGGAGAGCAGACGTCAAAAAACTCATTTTGATTTAATTATTTAGCATACTTGTGGTGCTTTATTGAGCAAACCGGACCAGGTGCGTCTTAATTAAGGTACACTAGATTCCCCAAAATCTTCAAATCGGCCGAATTCGACAAAAAACTCTCCAAAATGGCGGCGCGGACACTATATCTTTAATAACGACACAACGTTGTAGATGCTCGACCGAGCAAGGTGTGTATAGCGGTTGTCAGGTTTGTCGGGGACAAACAGTCTTTCAAGAGACGGGTCTCTTAAGGTAAATGATTTACTATGTTGTATATTATTGAAGCTTGAATACATAGCTGGAATGTAAATGTTAGTGTATACAAAGTGCACTAAATTCTAGTGTGAAGTTTAAGAGACTTCTTGTTGTGATTGTATTATGGTTTTTGTTGGGAAATTCTTGAACATAAATGTTGTTACGCATTTATGTTATGTTTAAGACAGTGATACTATGTATGGTAGTGTCATTAGTGGATTAAGTGATTCATGGATTAAGTATATCTAGTGGAGGAGTGGAAGGGGTAGTAGACACGAAGCCCAAGTCCAAGAGTCTTGTTTCAACTTTTTATTCAAGAAAACAATGCAAGGAAACGTAGAGGCCGAAGGCGAAACCCGTAGACAGCAAAGCAAGTGTAGTGTCGTGTTCAGCTGCTAGGAGCGAATGCATGCTTATGCCGGTGTCCGGCTTAGGGTCCGCCTAAACTACGCGCCAGCACGCGCTAGCACGCGCTAGCACGCGCCAGCACGCGCCAGCTGGAACCATAGCACTTATATACTTTATTTTTATATTTCTAGTTAGTTCATCGTCCATTCTCACATAATACAAAATTTCAAACTTCAATGATAAAAAATACGGAAGTTATGACGAGTTTAAGGAGAGCTAATGCACTACTCTCAAATCCGACGATTGTCGGACATGGAGCCACGGCCTTTGGATAGCTCTCCTATAACGCGTCTTAGCTATCGTAAATTTTATCACTGAAGTTTGAAATTTTGTATAATGTAAGAACTGACGATGAACTAACTAGAAATATAAAAATCAAGTATATAAGTGCTAAGACGCGTTATAGGAGAGCTATCCTAAGGCCGTGGCTCCATGTCCGACAAAAAGACTCGTGCTAATCCCATCTTTCCCGGGGGTGGTAACTATTACAATACGTACTGCCACCCCGTACTGCTGCTCGGCAACCTCAAACACTTGCCGCGCCGAAACAACGCCAGTAGCTGTCGAAAAAAAAATCGACTGATACTTATCCCAGCTTCAGGGGCTGTAACTACACGGGGACACTGCTGCTCAACACCTTCAAAGGCTTGCCGAAAGAACGCCCCTTAACTTCTTGGCAGAAGAACACCCCTTTCTTGTTCATACCGACAGAAAGAAGAAAGAAAGCCTGCCATCCGCGGATCCTTCCGTTGAACTTATGCATATCTCTGCTCAAAAACTTCAAACCCTTTCCGACGAAAAAAAAACCCCAACAACGCCCTTCTTTGACATAATGGCAAATACATGACTGACGTATCTTTCCATTGTTGCTGCTCAAATACTTCACTGAAAATAGTTGCCGACAGATCGCCACCGGCTTCGTGTTGTATAATTATAACTAATGCTGGTCCTAAGTTCTTTGAAGTTGAGACTATCCTAGCAGTTCTGCTATCATCCAACACAACCATCACCATTTTGATTTATGGAGCTGAAATTGTGTATAATTAAAGAATAAAGTAACATAAATGATACAGGTCAAGGCAGTGCCTGCTTCAAAGTGGTTGTGCAGTTGGTATGCATTATGTCTGTATTCAGTCAATAGTCGAAGTTTTGTCATAACTTCCGTAATTTTCATTATTGAAAATTGACATTTTGTATTATGTGAGAATGGACGATGATCTAACAAAAAATATAAAAATAAAGTATGTAAGTGCTATGGATCACACACACACACAGAGGAATGAGTGGCTCTGCATCCGACTGACTGTGTTCGAACGAATGACTCCGTATCCGACATTGTTTTTAATCACTGAAGTTTGAAATTTTGTATAATGTAAGAACTGACGATGGAATGACTAGAAACATACAGATAAATCATATAACAGCTATGAATCTCAGTAGCGTCCACTTAAAATTGGTAGTGCGCAGTTTTAGTCACTGCCCGGCGGCGGGATTTTGTCGGATTTGAGAGAAGCGCATTAGCCGGCTCGACTAAAACACGTCATAACTACTGAAATGTTCAACACTCAAGCTTGAAATTTTGTATTATGTAAGAATGGACAATGAACTATATAGACTATAAAAATAAATTATGTAAGTGTTATGGATCACTGGGTAGCGTCTACTTCAAACTAGGCGCCAGCACGCGCCAGCTTGAACCATAGCACTTATATACTTTATTTTTATATTTCTAGTTAGTTCATCGTCCTTTCTCACATAATACAACATTTCAAACTTCAATGATGAAAAATACGGAAGTTATGACGAGTTTAAGGAGAGCTAATGCACTACTCTCAAATCCGACGATTTCCGCCATTGACTAAAGTAACAGCCTGCAAGCTACCACTTTGAAGTAGACGCTACCCGGTGATCCATAACACTTACATAATTTATTTTTATATTCTATATAGTTAATTGTCCATTCTTACAAAAAACAAAATTTCAAGCTTGAGTGTTGAACATTTCAGTAGTTATGACGGGTTTTAGGCGAGCTAATGCGCTACTCTCAAATCCGACAAAATCCGGACTACTGCACGCTACCAAATTTAAGTGGACGCTACTGAGATTCATAGCTGTTATATAATTTATCTGTATGTTTCTAGTCATTCCATCGTCAGTTCTTACATTATACAAAATTTCAAACTTCAGTGATAAAATTTACGATAGCTAAGACGCGTTATAGGAGAGCTATCCTAGCTAAGGCCGTGGCTCCATGTCCGACAATCGTCGGATTTGAGAGTAGTGCATTAGCTCTCCTTAAACTCGTCATAACTTCCGTATTTTTTATCATTGAAGTTTGAAATTTTGTATTATGTGAGAATGGACGATGAACTAACTAGAAATATAAAAATAAAGTATATAAGTGCTATGGTTCAAGCTGGCGCGTGCTAGCGCGTGCTGGCGCGTGCTAGCGCGTGCTGGCGCGTAGTTTAGTCGGACCGCCGGCTTATACTTATAGCCCCGGCGCGGACTGCACAGAAAGCACCGTCCGGCGGTGATGAAAATCGGACTGAATACGGCCAGAAACACGGAATCTGTGTTTCTTACACTTGCTTTATCCTACGTTATTTAAACAAATACATAACCAATCATAACAAACAATACATCAAATTAAAGCTACGACCTTTAGCTTTCCATTGCAATAGATCACATTTCGTAAAAACTTATATTTATTTAGTAGGATGCAAAAACAATGGTCCTAGTGAAGGCACTGAACCAACTTCAGTGCGGAAAATTACAAAACTCTCCAAACTGGAATAATGGACAAACTCATAAATCATACAGATAAAAAGAAGAACCCTAGACAAACACCATGATATGCGTTACTTGGGGGAAAATTATACATTGACTTAGTACGAAGCGGTAAAGTCCGAAAGTAAATGGAATCGGCTAAATTCCTGCGCGAGTACCTGTCTGCATAAATTAGCAATCTTTGCAGAGGAACCAAGCATCACTCATTACAACCAAATCCTTATAAACAAACTAAAATCATATGCAACATAGGTACGGGATATGTAATAGTGATACAAAAATGACAAAACAATGATTGAAAAGACAAAGATGAGTTTGTGAGAGTCAATTTCTCTCGACGATACATGAAAACCGGTCAAGGTCAGAGTGACGCTTTGGTCAGTTCGAAGCATTATCGTAAATAACACAATAATATGCAGCCATCCAGCCTAATCAGTCACTTCTATGCAAACCTAAATATAATTAGGACCGTATCAAAGATAAAAGGGACTTTGAAAGATAGAAGTTAGGTAGATATATAAAGAAAGGTATTTTATTAGAATTTGCGCCGGCAAGGTGCGCGCGCATCATCGTATCGTCTGCTATGGGGTGGGTATCCCGTTTGTACTGTACACAAGGCTGTTTCGCTATGCGATGATTAGAGTGTTTAGGGTAGCGAAGTGCACTTGGCTACATATAGTTTGGATATTGACTGTGGACGGAATGTGAATGTAGAATGAACGAGAGAGATGTTACATGACTTTAGTTTAGGAAGAGGAGATGGTTTAAGAGAATGTGTATTAAGACTTGGGTTAATTCTTTAGGAGTTTCCATGACGAGGGTTCATGAGCGGGAGCGAGGGACGGACCTCACACGGCAGAGGCGTGACGATGGTGGAGAGAGAGAGACCACATCGGCGCAGATGGCTGGACGGAGGAGTCTCCATCATCACCGGTCGTAGAGACGACGGTTCTTTTCGTTAATGGCGAAAGTGTTTCTCGGAGAGAAACGTGAAGGGTGCATGTTGGCATCTAAAAGGAGAGTTTCTGGGAATTCATCGTCTACGGGGATTCAGCGGCACAAGGTGGTGTAAATGACGACATGTAGTGAGCCGTGATACGAACTCGTGAATGTCTGTCAACACTTTACCTTGTGCAGTAATTAATTATTGAAATAATTTCTTTATATCATTAATCACGTGTGTGGAGTGATTGTAAAGAGATTGTATGAACGGTGTGGACGAGAAGTTGATTGGTATTGATGTTGTTTTCTTTATGTGAAGAATTGTGTTATAATTTGTGTGAGGAAATAAGTCTGCATCCTCCCAAATTCTGTGTTTGGAGTGTTTTAGTGTGAAGATTGAAGAGTCAGTGTAATAAGATAGGGCAGAACACGTATACAGAAAAGTAACTCCTTATTCAATCAATCAATCAATATGAGGCTTATATCGCGCGTATTCCGTGGGTACAGTTCTAAGCGCAGGGATTTATTTTTATTTTTTATTTTTATTTTTATTGTATGCAATTTATATCGCGCACATATTGAAGACGCAGGGATTTATTTATGCCGTGTGAGATGGAATTGTTTTACACAATACATCACGCATTCACATCGGCCAGCAGATCGCAGCCATTTCGGCGCATATCCTACTTTTCACGGCCTATTATTCCAAGTCACACGGGTATTTTGGTGGACATTTTTATCTATGCCCATACAATTTTGCCAGGAAAGACCCTTTTGTCAATCGTGGGATCTTTAACGTGCACACCCCAATGTAGTGTACACGAAGGGACCTCGGATTTTCGTCTCATCCGAAAGACTAGCACTTGAACCCACCACCTAGGTTAAGAAAGGGGGAGAAAATTGCTAACGCCCTGACCCAGGGTCGAACTCGCAACCTCTCGCTTCCGAGCGCAAGTGCGTTACCACTCGGCCACCCTACAATCCACTTCATGACAAACACCAAATAAAGAAAGTTTTCTCTCTGTTCTTGCATCACCTGGGTTTCTGTCCCAATTAGTTTTTCAAGATGAGACATTCATTTTGAAGTATTTATATGGTGAGTTTTAGTACTTCTCTCACCCATTATTTGTAAATCCTTTAAGATTTTCCATGCAGTGTTTGGATCTTTATTAAAATCATCATTTAATTTATTTACCAATACATCTTTAAATTTGCGTTTCTTTAACTTTATCAAACTATTGTAAATTTTGCGTTTTGCAAAGTATTTTTGTTGTAAATACTTATTAAATGGTTGTCTATTTAAAGCGTTAAGTATTGATTTTATATCTTTTTTGTATTTATGACAATTTTTATCAAACCATTTTTTATTCGCTTTTTTACATTTAGTCAAGTTTTGACTAAATGTTTTAACATAGAGAGCGAATCGAGACGAGGGTCGTGGGGTTTCTGTGTGTCTGTCTGTCTGCGCGTGTGTGTGTGTAGAGCGATTCAGACCAAACTACTGGACCGATCTTTATGAAATTTGACATGAGAGTTTCTGGGAATGATATCCCCGGATATGTTTTTCATTTTTTCGATAAATACCTTTGATGACGTCATATCCGGCTTTTTGTAAAAGTTGAGGCGGCACAGTCACACCCTCATTTTTCAATCAAATTGTTTGACATTTGTGTACAGCAATCTTCGACGAAGGCCGGAATTCGGTATTGCATTTCAGCTTGGTGGCTTAAAAATTAATTAATGACTTTGGTCATTAAAAAGCTGAAAATTGTATTAATTTGTTTTTAAATAAAACGATCCAAATTTACGTTCATCTTATTTTACATCATTTCCTGATTCCAAAAACATATAAATATGTTATATTTGGATTAAAAACAAGCTCTAAAAATTAAAAATATAAAAACTATGATCAAAATTAAATTTCCGAAATCGATTTGCAAATAATTTCATCTTATTTCTTGTCGGTTCCTGATTCCAAAAACATATAGATATGATATGTTTGGATTAAAAACACGCTCAGAAAGTTAAAACGAAGAGAGGTACAGAAAAGCGTGCTATGCAGCACAGCGAAACCACTACCGCGCTGAACAGGCTCGTCAGTTTCACTCCGTTTTGCACAAGCGGCGGACTACGGTTATTGTGAAAAAATGCAGTGCGTTCAGTTTCATTCTGTGAGTTCCACATCTTGACTAAATGTAGTAATTTTGCCTTACGCGACTTGTTTCCTATTCTTTTGTATTTTAATATTTCTGTTGAGGCTTATATCTGCAGCTGATTTTATAATCCCTGTCATTTCGTTGACCATCGAATTTATTTCATTAGAAGGCATTGATTCGTTTATAATATTGTTGTTTATATTTTTTTTCCAAAAGAACAATCTGATCCTTTATCCATGGTAGATTAGTTGCTTTTATGAATTTTACTTCTGATAAATCATCCCATCTGTATTCTGTTTTTGTTTCATTGTCACTTGGTAATGAATTTAAAGAATTGGAATTTTTAGACAAGATTTTGCTTTTCTTCATAAGTCCGGATATAAATATATTCAATTCTATTCGACAATGATCTGAGTAATCATTGAGGGGATGAACTTTCATTCTAAGAACGTCTTGTTTTCTGTTTTTTGAACAAATAAAGTAATCCACAACACTACTACCATGTTGATTAAAGCATGTAAATTGTCCATTCAGATCTCCCAAAGTCCTCCCATTTAAAATGTATAAGCTATTATCTATGCACATTGATATCAACCTCCTTTCTTTCTTTATTTGGTGTTTAACGTCGTTTTCAACCGTTCAAGGTTATATCGCGACGGGGAAAGGGGGGGGGGATGGGATAGAGCCACTTGTCTATTGTTTCTTGTTCACAAAAGCACTAATCAAAAATTTGCTCCAGGGGCTTGCAACGTTGTACAAAATATGACCTTACTGGGAGAATGCAAGTTTCCAGTACAAAGGACTTAACATTTCTTACATACTGCTTGACTAAAATCTTTACAAACATTGACTATATTCTATACAAGAAAAACTTAACAAGGGTAAAAGGAGAAACAGAAACCGTTAGTCGCCTCTTACGACATGCTGGGGAGCATCGGGTAAATTCTTCCCCCTAACCCGCGGGGGGTATCAACCTCCTTCCAATTTTGTGTATTGAGTTATGCATTGATATTCGATTGTGTAAATAATCAAACATATAATTCTTAGGTAGATTATATGAACTGCTATCATTGTCCATTGTTATGTCATCTGCAGCCTGAGATGTTCTTGCATTGAAATCACCGCACAAAATGATCTCACCTTTTCTTGCAAATTCTTCAATGTTTTCTTCTAGTCTGTCCCAAATATCCAAGCTGTTGTCATGTCCAAACGAAGAAGTCAGAGGAGGAATATACACACATCCAATACAAAAAGTTACTATTGGCTTGCACATCTCGTATTTTTATCCAAACCATATCACAATTACTTCTTGGTAAAATGCTAACACATTGTCGTAAATGTTCTTTGATAAATAAGGATATTCCTCCAGATGTACTTGAAGCATTTTTTTCTTTTCATTCTTATGTAGTGTACACCAGGTGCGAAGTTTGGTATGTGAACATTCTTTGCATTGTCTCTGTCTAAATGTGTTTCTTGTAGGAAGATGATGTCATCAAATTCTTCTGTGAATTCCGGAAGTTCCAGTTTGTTTGTTTTTAATCCATCAATGGTTTATATGTATCTTTTTACATTCCTTGACAATATTTTAAGTACTTTTTTTGACATTGTTTATCACGAAATCACACAATTGTGTGTGTGTGTGTGTGTGTGTGTGTGTGTGTGTGTATGAGAGAGAGAGAGAGTGTGTGTGTGTGTGTGTGTGTGTGTGTGTGTGTGTGTGTGTGTGTGTGTGTGTGTGTGTGTGTGTGTGTGTGGGTAACACAGTCAGCTTGCACACTTGTGTACAATGCAAACATCGTTGTTATTCAAAAATGAAAAATCAAGCTCGTTAGCTACGGTTAACATAGCCTGAACGTTTCATCATTTTTATCGTAAACGCTTTACTTTGGGGGATTTTAGCAGACTGTAATTTGTCTATGCACTGTCTTTATTTGATTTTGCTTCCGTCCTACTTTTCGTCCCTGGGAGCAGTGAATCTTGCACGCATTTGATAGATTACAGAGTTTTAGTATCTAAAGTTGCAAGGGTTTGTTCTGATAGCGTCACGGTTGATTTACCAGCACTGAAAAAATATGACGATGAACAGAAACATGCCTCAGATGCAGAAGAGCGTGCATAGAAACCTTTCCTCAATTTTCATTAATGCATATTAACGAAGCATTCTCGAGCTTATCCTTGCAGGTTTGTCTCAAAGACAGCACATCGAATGATCCTTTGACTTCTTAAAATAAAATGTGCTAGAAAACTTCTACTAAGTGGCTTTTTCACTATTGTACCTTTAACTTCCGGAGAAACACTTCAGTTAGCCTTTCTCGTACGAAAGCAGCTGCCAGAGTGTCAGAATCATGGGTCAATCTCTGCATCGCCGACAGATAATCAAAAACGATTTCTTTTTATTTAATCAGGTTTTCGGCTGAGGCCAGTTCTATGTACATCTGCTAGCTACTGAGCGAGTTTTCGCGAGGAACAGGGTTGAGCTACGGTAGGGTCACTGCGCATGTCTGGTTTTTTTCTTCGCGGAAACGCTGTTGGGTTGTGTCCAGTCGCGTCCCTTGCAACAAGATGGCGACAAGCGCGTTACGGATTTACTGTTGTGGAGAGTTGATGGACGACGATGATGAACAAGCAGTACTGTTTTATTGTTGATGTGAATGTAATGCCAAAACATCGAACTATCGATTCGAACGTCAATGAAGAAGTGAGCGTGAAAATCGAGCGCAAAACAGCCGGGTAAAAGTTCAGGGCGCTAAAGTACATTTGAGCCGAAATCGCACCCAAACTCCTGTTGACCTCATTTCTTCCCAAAATAAACATCACTGCTAAAATAAAATGCATTAAAACCAAGACAGTATCCAACCCAGTATCCTTAATTTTTGAAAGGCTAAGTGATTTACAACAAATGTCTTCTCACAATCCGTAACTTTGTCAAAAAATATTTGCAGAAGTTTCTCACCTCGCCTTGGCAGCCATCTTGGAACTGGAGAGACCCTACGCAGGAAGCAAGGTTGAAAGTTGGTTAACCGGTGACGTCACTCCAGTCGTACCGGACCGAGTTTTTGCGACCTCCGGTTCGACTCGAGTCACCTTAGTTGACGCTAAAACTCGCTCACTATCAATGACAAGGTCAGGTGAAGTCCTTTTTACTATGCTCTTCCTCTCTCCGTACCCCCCCCCCCCCCCCTCACTTCCCAAACTGAGGAAGGGTTAGTCCAAACAGGTCCCCTTCTTCCCTCCCGACCTGTCTTACAAGAACATTTTCCCGTGATCACTTTTCAAGGCCTGCAGTCACTCTTGCTCTTTTTACATTTAGTCAAGTTTTGACTAAATGTTTTAACATAGAGGGGGGAATCGAGACGAGGGTCGTGGTGTATGTGTGTGTGTCTGTGTCTGTGTGTATGTGTAGAGTGATTCAGAGAAAACTACTGGAACGATCTTTATGAAACTTTACACAAGACTTTCTGAGTATGATATCCCCAGAAGTTGTTTTCATTTTTTCGATAAATATCTTTGATGACGTCATATCCGGCTTTTTGTGAAAGTTGAGGCCGCACTGTCACGTCCTCATTTTTCGATCAAATGGATTAAAAATTTGGGTCAAGCAATCTTCGACAAAGGCCGGACTTTGGTATTGCATTTCAACTTGGAGGCTTAAAAATTAATTGATGAGTTTGGTCATTAAAAATCTTTAATTGTAATTAAAACTATTAGGGCGGGGATGTAGCTCAGTCGGTAACGCGCTGGATTTGTATCCAGTTGGCCGCTGTCAGCGTGAGTTCGTCCCCACGTTCGGCGAGAGATTTATTTCTCAGAGTCAACATTGTGTGCAGACTCTCCTCGGTGTCCGAACACCCCCGTGTGTACACGCAAGCACAAGACCAAGTGCGCACGAAAAAGATCCTGTAATCCATGTCAGAGTTCGGTGGGTTATAGCAACACGAAAATACCCAGCATGCTTCCTCCGAAAACGGCGTATGGCTGCCTAAATGGCGGGGTAAAAAAACGGTCTTACACGTAAAATTCCACTCGTGCAAAAAACACGAGTGTACGCGGGAGTTTCAGCCCAGAAGAAGAAGATTAAAACTATTTTTTTGTAAAACGATCCAAAAATAATTTCATCTTATTCTTCATTATTTTCTGATTCCAAAAACATATAAATATGTTATATTCGGATTAAAAACAAGCTCTGAAAATTAAAAATATGAAAATTATGATTAAAATTAAATTTCCGAAATCGATTTACAAACAATTTCATCTTATTTCTTGTCGGTTCCTGGTTCCTGATTCTAAAAACATATAGATATGTTATGTTTGGATTAAAAACAAGGTCAGAAAGTTAAAAAGAATACAGATACAGAAAAGCGTGCTATCCTGCTCAGCGCAACCACTACCGCGCTATACTATCTTTTCCACGAACGGGGGACTGACGATGCTATAGTGAAAAAATGCAGTGCGTTCAGTTTCATTCTGTGAGTTCGACAGCTTGACTAAATGTTGTATTTTCGCCTTACACGACTTGTTATTCTTTACGAAAAATGTTCTCTGCTGACTTATTTGGCAACACCTCTCTGTCTGTCTGCCTGCTTGCCTGTCTATCTGTCTCTATCTCTCTCGCCCTGATTTGGTATATGGGCCAATGGCCACACTTATATATGTGTCTGTGTCTTGTCTCTCTCTCTCTCTCTCTCTCTCTCTCTCTCTCTCCCTCTCTCTCCCTCCATTTCTCTCTCTCTTCTCTCTCTCTCTCTCTCTCTCGCTCTCTCCCCCTCTCTCTCTCTCTGTCTCTCTGTGTCTGTCTGTCTGTCTCTGTCTGTCTGTCTGTCTCTTTCTCTCTCTCTCTCTCTCTCTCTCTCTCTCTCTCTCTCTCTCTCTCTCTCTCTCTCTCTCTCTCTCTCGGTTTGTACTTCTGTGTTTCGTTTAGTGTCTGCACTTTTCACAGTCACGCAAACTTGCGTGCGTCCTGTCTTCCCTCATTCAAACAAACTGTCGTTATGTGTGCTAAAACAAGAACATAATTCTCACCCAATGAAATACCAGGTGACAAATCTCTTGCTTCACATCCAATCACGCAAGGTGGGAGAAACGGACGCCCCTTAACGCCGTCCCCAGACCAGCTTACGTGCATCAGGGGTGGCGTGCACGAGAAAGAGCCCCCCTGGGTGTGACCTTAGCACTGGGTGGGATTTGTTCTGATCTCAAACAAATTAAAATCATAGCCAGTCCCACGCAGTGCTGGGTATCAGCTTACGTGCATCAGGGATGGCGTGCACGAGAAAGAGCCCTGCTGGGTGTGACCTTAGCACTGGGCGGGATTTGTTCTGATCTCAAACAAATTAAAATCATAGCCAGTCTCACGCAGTGTTTGGTATCCATCCAGTTCGGCACTTTCTTGTGCACATGACCCCAGGGCTGAATGAAACCAGTCTTCATCTTTTCTTTTCGTCTATTTGGTGAAGGTATAGTCCATATTCGGGGACACACACACACTTTGAGATTTTGCTGTTATTTTTTGTTTGCGCTAGAAATATAGGACACATACTGCTAAAATGTCAAAATATAGTACCAGCTGTCTTTTGTAGCAACTTTGGTATGTTATCAGTTATGTTTGTCGACATAAACTAGTCCGTTTTAATTCAGAAGGAACGCTGCCAGAAGTGTAAAACAACGAAAATGTCTTAGTGGTTCGGCGTCCGTAACTGTTGTGACATGCGCACGTTATTCAGAGAGGGTAAATGATGGTATGTAATGTTTAACGCCCTCACGGTAAAACCATTAGGCGCATGTTACAGGGTTTGACCCCGACTTTAGATGGGGGAAAAAAAGAAAAAAAGAAGTCGCGTAAGGCGAAAATACAACATTTAGTCAAGTAGCTGTCGAACTCACAGAATGAAACTGAACGCAATGCAACGCAGCAAGACCGTATACTCGTAGCCTCGTCAGTCCACCGCTCACGGCATAGGCAGTGAAATTGACAAGAAGAGCGGGGTAGTAGTTGCGCTGGGAAGGATAGCACGCTTTTCTGTACCTCTCTTCGTTTTAACTTTCTGAGCGTGTTTTTAATCCAAACATATCATATCTATATGTTTTTGGAATCAGGAACCGACAAAGAATAAGATAAAAGTGTTTTTAAATTGATTTGGAAAATTTAATTTTGATAATAATTTTTATATATTTAATTTTCAGAGCTTGTTTTTAATCCGAATATAACATATTTATATGTTTTTGGAATCAGCAAATGATGGAGAATAAGATGAACGTAAATTTGGATCGTTTTATAAAAAACATATTTTTTTTACAATTTTCAGATTTTTAATGACCAAAGTCATTAATTAATTTTTAAGCCACAGGGGCGGACGAGGGGGGGGTTTCTGGGGTTTCCGGAAACCCCCCCCCAGCCAAAAAATAAAAATATTTTTGTGTGTTTTTTTGGGTTGAGTTTCAATTTTGTGGGTATTAATCAGTGACAAAATCTGCTGCCTGGAACTGGTAATGATCATCCTCAGAATGCACCAGCTTGCACCATTTTGCATCCTTTTTTTCAAAATTTTCCGGGGGGGCATGCCCCCGGACCCCCCTAGCAAGCTAGGCGCTTCGCGCCGTCGGCTCGGCGCTTCGCGCCTTCACACCCATATCTTCACAATATACTTTTGGAAACCCCCCCCATAAAATGAACTGATCCGCCCCTGAGCCACCACGCTGAAATGCAATACCGAAGTCCGGGCTTTGTCGAACATTACCCGACCAAAATTTCAACCAATTTGGTTGAAAAATGAGAGCGTGACAGTGCCGCCTCAACTTTCACGAAAAGCCGGATATGACGTCATCAAAGACATTTATCAAAAAAATGAAAAAAACGTTCGGGGATTTCATACCCAGGAACTCTCATGTCAAATTTCATAAAGATCGGTCCAGTAGGTTAGTCTGAATCGCTCTACACACACACACACACACACACACACACACAGACAGACACACACACACACACACACACACACACTCACACACACACACACACACGCACATACACCACGACCCTCGTCTCGATTCCCCCCTCTACGTTATAACATTTAGTCAAAACTTGACTAAATGTAAAAAGAAGGGCCATCGCAAAGGAGGGACCGTTGTCGCGCTCTAGCTCCCAGTCAACGAGACACCCGAGCAGGAGGTGGTTCCAAGGAGAGTCATGGAGTTAGTTTGGAGATCCAGCTGGATCATTATGTGTCAGTGCTGGCAGTCAGTGCTGCCGTTGTGGGTCTCTTTTCTTTATTTGAATGGAGTTGTGGTGTGACACTACCAGGGGCAAGTGCCTTGTCCTCTGGTGGTTTGTCTTGAGGCGGTTTGGTTGTAAAGAGCCTTAGAGGGTAAATGTTGCAAATGGAACTGTTTTGAGCGCTCTTACACCGTTAGTTTTGTCAGAACAGGAGGTGGTCCTTCTTAGGAGCTGGTAAAAATTCGGGATCCTTCCCCAACCAACTGTATGCAGACGGGGAGAATTTGGTTCAAATTTAAAACAAATCTCACATCGAACGCAGAAGAAGAAGAAAACAAATCTCAATGTCACCCAATCCGATCCGGTGCCTGGGTTTGCACCCAGCTGGACACTTTTTCATGCACGCCCCCCCAAGGGATCCAACTCCTTGTCTTTTTCCAGCGGTTCTCCAAGACGAAATGCGACTCCCTGAGGACTCTCGTCTGGCTTCCGCCGTGTTAAGTGCTCTTTGCCACCTGGAGAAGAGTCCCCCTCTCGGCTTCCCTGACTTGTCAACATTGTTTTCATGTGCTGTCAAGTAGGGGTGGGAAGGAGCGGGGGGAAGGGGGGGGGGGGAGGGTAGGTCTGCAGCCTGGCTCTTGTTGCGAAACAACGGCACACACTTCCGCTGACTTTGATTTTGTTGCGAAGGGAGACTTTTGTTTTATTTGGTGAGGAGAGCCCTTGTGTTTTCGAGGCGAGAAAGAGAAATGTTGGGATTGTTGTGTATGATGCATGCAGTAAAGGAAAAACTGATTAGATGCGGTGTGAAAGGATGAAGTGTCCGTCTGTTTGAAAGTTATTTTCCGGACTGAGAGTGAAAAGATGTCCCCCAGGACTCAAAGTTCGACCCCTAAATATAGGCTAGGACTGAGGGCCCCAAAGGGGGTGTATCATCACGATCACAGGAAGGGAAATTTTAGCTTTCACGATCACAGTTACCTTGATTTTTGTTTTCACGATCACAAACACCTTGACGGATAGAGGATCATAGAGTGATACAGCTGTGAAAAATGTACGTTGAAAATAAAATGCTTTGCAATAATGCCCATCACGATCACGAAAACAAATGACGATCACGATCACGAGACTTGATTTTTTTGTCATCACGGATCACGGGCAAAGTTCCATCACGATCACAGAAATTGAAATTTCGGCAATCACGGTCACAGAAAGGTCAAAAAACGCCAATCACGATCACGATTTTAAACCCTTTGGGGCCCTCAGGACTCTCTGTCCTGGGAAAATGTGTCCGCTGAAAGTCTAGGAAAGTTTGTCCAGCTGGGGACTATCGTTCCTATGACTTTTTTTCCCAGCGGACAACGTTTCCTTTTACACCGGTGTGGCTGAGCGAGCCCTCGATCAGTTCTTCTTTTTTGTCTGCGTTCATGGGCTGAAACTCTCATGTGTACACTTTTGTTTTTGTTTTAGTGTTCTTGTGAAAAGACCTTATCTAACCTTTGTCAAGACTCTTTGCAAACAATTTACATCTAGCCTTCATTTGAATACACAAGCACGAACACAGCATCTTTTGCCTGCACCTTCAAGATAGGAAAAAACGTCTCCCACAAAATTAAAATTTAGCAGATATGAGCATTGTTCGTGTGAAAAGACCTTATAAATTGAAAGTTATATAACCTTTGTCCAAACTCAATTTACATCTCACCTTCATTTGAATACACAAGCACGAACGCGACATCTATTGCTTACATCTTGGGAACATGAAAACCCTTCTTCCACAAACTCAAATTAAACGAACGTGTGCTGAATACTTGCATAATAAATGACACGCCTAGCCTTTCCCCAGGCTCTTCATTGTACTAGGTCACATTGCGCCTCATCTCGAATGCGTAGAATTGATAACACAAGCCCTTTTTTTTGGCGAAGGAATAAACCCCCATAAAGGTAACCTGAGTATGAGCTACTTGGAACCTCATCTCTTGTCCTCACTCTTCATCATACCATAACAATCCCACCTTCGTTCTGTCGACACAATCCACTTTGTCCCCCCGGACAAGATTTGTTTAACTTTTTAAAGAAAAATCAAGATTCAAGACATGAGTTGTTTTGTTAGAACCTTCACAATGTTTACTGTGGTAGACCTAAACGAAACTATGTATAGTCGAACATGCCCTGGTGACAACTTCACGATAACGACCACCTGCCCTTTACGACCACCCCACAAGATCCCCAACGAGGATGTTGTTTTCTATGTAATTCACCTTTCCAGAACGACCACCTGTCTAGAACGACCACGTTTAGTCGATCCCTTGAGTTGTCGTTATTGATAGTTTTGACTATATTTAAGCATGCAGCCTCCCATATCAACTTAGAAAGAAAACCAACTTGCATCTGGCCCGAATAGCCACATTGGTTTCTGGGATGATAGAAAAAATAATCAACCAAACAACCAACTCTCGACACGTATGCAAGGACTCGCAGTTACTTTTTCTCATAGTGCGTCATCCATAACAGTTCATCTGAGGACTGGACGAGAGTGATAGACCCCAGTGGACAAGACGTCTGTTACGCGTGATTGTTCTGAAAAGTGACTATTACATGATTGTTCTGAAAGTCTACTATTTATTTCATCGTAATCATGTAAGCCCTCATACGTGATTGTTCTGAAAGCTTACTAATTTACTAAAGGTAAACTTGCTTCACCCGTGAAATGTTGTCAGATATGGAACAATAATAATGCTATACTGTCTAGGCTGTCAAGCTCGTTGGTGTGATGAAGTCTGCAGTTCACCCCAGGGACTCTGCTGGGCCCCACAGTTCCTCTTTCCGTTCCATCATCTCAGGCCAGAATTCGCTTCTCAGGTCCACAAATGTTGGGCATGTCTTGATGACATGTTCTGGGGTCTGCCTGCCTGTTCCACGCGGCCAGTCGTCCGTGTGTAGATCTTCATTCTGTAGAGGTGGGCTAGGAGCCGGCAGTGACCAGTCCGCAGCATTACGATGATAACCTGCTGTGCTCTTGTAACGCGTTCTGATTGGGTGCCTATATAGGCGGTTCTTCCACTGGGTGTGAAAGAGCTCTTCAGAATGGACTTTGATTCATGATATGAGACTGGTTGGTCTGTTTGGTTCAAACTGCATGCTGCGGACTTTGGAGAGCCTGTCTCCCTCTTCATTTCCATACATTCTGCAGTGTGAGGGTATCCGCTGTAGGGATATGGCTGTTCTGGAGCAGAGTTGTTGGAGCTCTTTTTGATGTCTTGCAGCAGTTGATTTCCTGACAGACTCTATAGCAAACATCTGCAGTCCGTCAAGAAGACGGTGGACTGGAATGTCCTCTCAGATTTGTTAAGGGTGCCGGGTGCTTCGAGGAGAGCGCAGGTTTAGGCACTGAAGTTGGCAGGGAGCTGCCACGTTGGGGTGGATTTGGTGAGGCAGCTTCTATCAGGGAAACTAATGTATACGCCTCTTCCACCATTCTTCACAGCACTGACTGCAAAACCATATGTAAAGACGTAGGTACAGGTGTCAGAAGGAAGACTGTCCAGTGTTTTACGTGTTGGAGTCAGTGTTTCCGTGGCTGAGGGCTCTTCCTCGGTGCGTATCTTGGGAAAGAGTCCAGGGCAATGGCCAGGCCATCATCGTCAGATTCTTCGTAGTCCTGGAGAAGCTTAATGTTTTGTGGTCTCTGGGGCAGGGTGTCAGCATGCTGTAGTGGCAGAGTCTTTGAGAGAAGGTTCAGGCTTAACCTATGTGCTGAATTTACAATTTTTTCCCGAAAGAACATTAATGCTTTTATTTTGAACTTACCATGAGTTATCCCTTGATGTCAATGGAAGCAGGTACAGATTTGTGTTTAGCTCGTTACGAATCAACACATATGCGAAGTAAAAACAGACATGTTGAAAATAGAAGAGGAGACGCTTTTGACGCTTTGAGAGTTTATTGTCCTCAGCTTTAAAAGCCCTTTAGACAAGGGGATATAATTTACAGAAGAAATAAACATAACCATCTCTGCAAACACATTCACACACACACACTCCTCTCTCTCTCTCTCTCTCTCTCTCTCTCTCTCTCTCTCTCTCTCTCTCTCTCTCTCTCTCTCTCTCTCTCTCTAGAAGAGGAGATACAAAAAGAGATATGTGTGTGTGTGTGGGGGGGGGGGGGGGGGGGTGGCAGACAGACTGACAGAAAGGAGGAACAGAGACAGAGCGGGCAAGGGAGCTAGAAAAAGACTTACCGGTTATGTGCTAAGAAAACGATAGAAATGCAGAGAAGGGAAGAGGAGCGAAGCGCATGTAAAGAGGATTTCCATCTGCTGCTACAGCCTTAAAGTTAATGCTTTTGGGGGCTCTGGCAAGTAAAACTCAATTCATGGGAATATTTAACTTGTTCGTATCAATCAATCAATATGAGGCTTATATCGCGCGAATTCCGTGAGTACAGTTCTAAGCGCAGGGGTGTGTTTTTACATTTAGTCAAGTTTTGACTAAATGTTTTAACGTAGAGGGGGGAATCGAGACGAGGGTCGTGGTGTATGTGCGTGCGTGTGTGTGTGTGTGTGTCTGTCTGTGTGTGTGTGTAGAGCGATTCAGACTAAACTACTGGACCGATCTTTATGAAATTTGACATGAGAGTTCCTGGGTATGAAATCCCCGAACGTTTTTTTCTTTTTTTGATAAATGTCTTTGATGACGTCCTATCCGGCTTTTCGTGAAAGTTGAGGCGGCACTGTCACGCCCTCATTTTTCAACCAAATTGGTTGAAATTTTGGTCAAGTAATCTTCGACAAAGCCCGGACTTCGGTATTGCATTTCAGCTTGGTGGCTTAAAAATTAATTAATGTCTTTGGTCATTAAAAATCTGAAAATTGTAAAAAAAAAATAACAATTTATAAAACGATCCAAATTTACGTTCATCTTATTCTCCATCATTTTCTGATTCCAAAAACATATAAATATGTTATATTTGGATTAAAAACAAGCTCTGAAAATTAAATATATAAAAATTATTATCAAAATTAAATTGTCGAAATCAATTTAAAAACACTTTCATCTTATTCCTTGTCGGTTCCTGATTCCAAAAACATATAGATATGATATGTTTGGATTAAAAACACGCTCAGAAAGTTAAAACAAAGAGAGGTACAGAAACGCGTGCTATCCTTCTTAGCGCAACTACTACCCCGCTCTTCTTGTCAATTTCACTGCCTTTGCCCTGAGCGGTGGACTGACGATGCTACGAGTATACGGTCTTGCTGCGTTGCGTTGCGTTCACTTTCATTCTGTGAGTTCGACAGCTACTTGACTAAATGTTGTATTTTTGCCTTACGCAACTTGTTTTTAAAGTTTTTTTCAATGCAATTTATATCGCGAACATATTCAAGGCGCAGGGATTTATTTATGCCGTGTGAGATGGAATTTTTTTTACACGATACATCACGCATTCACATCGGCCAGCAGATCGCAGCCATTTCGGCGCATATCCTACTTTTCACGGCCTATTATTCAAGTCACACGGGTATTTTGGTGGACATGTTTATCTATGCCGAAACAATTTTTCCAGGAAAGACCCTTTTGTCAATCGTGGGATCTTTAACGTGCACACCCCAATGTAGTGTACACGAAGGGACCTCGATTTTTCGTTTCATCCGAAAGACTAGCACTTGAACCCACCACCGCATCACACACACACACACACACACTCACACACACACACACACACACACACACACACACACACACACACACACACACACACACTTATCCCCTACGCTCCTCCCGACACGGAGAGAGAGACACACACAGAGAGTCAGACAGACAGACAGAGAGCCAGAGTGTGCGCGCGTGTGTGTGTGTGTGTGTGTGTGTGGGGGGGGGGGTGGGTGTGCACGCACGCAAAAGACTTGTCACTGGATAATAATGGTTGTTTGTATGTATCTTGAAAGTGGGCGCTAGGAAAGATCAATGTATCTCACAGTGCGGAAGCGAACAAAATCAGTCAAGCTTGCTTAGCAGACACAGTGAACGAATAACATTAATATGGCTCTTACTGTTGAATATTCGTTAGGAAGCAAAAAGGCCAAGCATGACATGGCTTTGTTGATTCAGACAAAGCATAAACTTCGTTATCTCGACACTACAAAGCATTAACTTCGTTATTTTGACACTTGATTCAAGGCTCACGCTGTCTTGTGAAGATTTGTTTTTTTTAATCTAGGCTGTGCTTCCCTTTGTCTTGCTTAGTGTGCCTGCGATGATACTCTCTCTCTCTCTCTCTCTCTCTCTCTCTCTCTCTCTCTCTCTCTCTCTCTCTCTCGCTCTGCCACCCCCCCCCCCCCCTCAACTCTGTCTTGCTATTGTGTGACTGCTACGATTCTTGCTCACCCTCCCGCTCTCATTTCTCTTCCCCTCTCTCTCTTTTTTTCTCTCTCTCTCTCTCTCTCTCACTTACACACTCACACACACACCACACACACACACACACCACACACACACACACACACACACACACACACACACACACACACACACACACACACAAAGTAAGCAGGGTTATTACTGATCAAATCGACATGCAAAATGTGACCTTTCACCTTAAAACGAGAAATGAACGCGCACCCAACTTTGAGTGACGTCGTTTTCTTGGTGACGTCTTTCTTATTCAATTCTCTGTTCCAGTCACCAAAAAGAAGGCATGTTTCTCGGGATCAAATAAAGTTCTGGCTGGACTTGCCTGTAAATTATACCATGTTCGATGCTCTGGCATAATGTGGTATTATTATAAGATTACGTGGTTTTGGCTTGACCATTCCGCAAATTTTGCCAGGTCGGAAGGAGTGCCAAAACGTCTTATCTGAAGATACGGGGTTCTGGCAGGGAACTTTTGGGGATTTTGACATGACGGAAAGAGTGCCAAAACGTCTTATCTACAGATACGGGGTCCTGGCAGGAAACTTCTGTGGATTTTGTCATGTCAGAGAGTGTGCTAAAACGTCGTATCTGAAGATAGGGGGTTCTGGCAAGACTATTCTGTGGATTTTGTCATTTAGGGAAGAGTGCCAAAACATTGTATCTGAAGATACGTGGTTCCGGCAGGTTTACTCTGGGGATTTCATCCACAAATGTGACTTGGCAAAACAAAGTATCTCAGAAATGTTGTAAAACATCACGATTAACAAATACTGGCTTCGAATTCTGCGTTTCCTTCTCCTGGATTATGTTCTTCACAAATTGGTTTTGCTCTTGCCTTAATTTTAAAGCTCTGTCTTGGTTTTTCGATTTTTAGCGCTGTTGCAAACTTGTAAAAGTCTCTCTTGAAAAGTTTTCACAAAACGAGATACGGGGTTCTGGCAGGGAACCCTCGATAATTTCTCTGCAAAGCCCCACCCTTGTAGGAAGTGGAAATGAGGTCATACCAACGGATAAATGTGTTTACATGTATTAATAAACAAATCATGATGGGCCCTTCTTCCTCATGCTTCGTAACAGTTCAAACCTGTCTCTTTTGAAAGAACTTTTGTCTCTTAAAATTAACATGACTTCTTTTTTTCAGTGCAAAACCCTGTCTTTGAGCGAAATAGGGATGAAATGGAATCGATTTACTTAGAAATGGCTTACGAATTTGCCCTTCGTGCTTCCGCTTCTTAAAAATTCGAACTTTTTTCTGTGAATATTCCGCTTTTTTCTCTAAAAAGAAAAAAGAGATATATAAAAATGATCTCTTTCTTCTTGGCAACCCCGCCGCCTTTCCAAAGAGTGTGAATAAAGTTTTAAAATAAAAATACCTTTACTTATAAGTAGGTCCCACATTTGGCCTCCTTGCATCCGTTTCTTGGAAATTCAAACCTTTTTTCTGTGAACAGACCGTATATTTTCTCTCTTCTTTTTTTTAAGTGCCCGATGTAATCTCTATCTTCTCTGCAACATCGCCTCCGCAGCCGGCTTCGTGCGAAGTGTGAAAGAAGTTAAATGGAGTAGCTAAGTCACGAATTTGCCTACCTTTTTTCTCTTTTTGGAAAATTCAACCTTGTTTGTGTGTTCTTCTTCTTCTTCTTCTGCGTTCGATGTTGATGGCCGTGCTAAATCCTCAGACCAGTTTGTGTGTTAACAGGCCGCTTTTTGGAAATCAGTGCTTGCTCCTTGTATTGAGGAACTGGGATTGAAGACTGAAGAGTTGTGGCATTCCTGGTTGTGCTGCACACAAGCACTGTGGATTCACAAACTTCTTTGTCGTCCTTTCCTCCTTTTTACATTTAGTCAAGTTTTGACTAAATTATTTAACATAGAGGGGGAATCGAGATAGACGAGGGTCGTGGTGTATGTGTGTCTGTCTGTCTGTCTGTGTGTATGTGTGTGTGTGTGTCTGTGTGTGTATGTGTGTAGAGCGATTCAGAGTAAACTACTGGACCGATCTTTATGAAAATTTTACATGAGAGTTCCTGGGTATGATATCCACAGAGGTTTTTTTCCATTTTTTTCGATAAATGTCTTTGATGACGTCATGTCCGGCTTTTTGTAAAAGTTGAGGCGGCACTGTCACACCCTCATTTTTCAATCAAATTGATTGACATTTGTGTAAAACAATCTTCGACGAAGGCCGGACTTTGGTATTGCATTTCAGCTTGGTGGCTTAAAAATTAATTAATGACTTTGGTCATTAAAAATCTGAAAATTGTAATAATTTTGTTTTTATATAAAACGATCCAAATTTACGTTAATCTTATTCTTCATCATTTCCTGGTTCCAAAAACATATAAATATGTTATATTTGGATTAAAAACAATTTCTGAAAATTAAAAATATAAAAATTATGATCAAAATTACATTTCCGAAATCGATTTGAAAACAATTTCATCTTATTCCTTGTTGGTTATTGATTCCGAAAACATATAGATATGATATGTTTGGATTAAAAACACGCTCAGAAAGTTAAAACAAAGAGAGGTACAAAAAAGCGTGCTATGCAGCACAGCGAAACCACTACCGCACTAAACAAGCTCGTCAGTTTCACTGCGTTTTGCACGAGCGGCGGACTACGGTCATTGTGAAAAAATGCAGTGCGTTCAGTTTCATTCTGTGAGTTCCACAGCTTGACTAAATGTAGTAATTTCGCCTTACGCGACTTGTCTTCTTCTTTCTACTCGGGATGAGGCGACAGACGGTGGTTTGTTGTGACGATCAAGTTGGCCTTTGTTAGAAGTTGGATATTTGTGAGGACTTTTTTTTGTATAAACAATTCCCAGTTTGCATCCTTTTGATTTTTTGTTTGACAGTCGAACCTGTCCAAAGAGACCACCCAAGGGACTGAGCAAAAGTGTTCTTTTTAGACAGGTGGTCTTTATGGACAGGTGATTGATATAGTCGTAAAAACGTTCGGGGATCCTTTGGGGTGGTCTTAATAGGCAGTTGGTCTTTATGGACAGGTGGTCTCCAGGGCAGGTTCGACTGTATATGTCCATTTGGAGGAATGATCTTATCCCATATAATAGCCTATTGGCACGGTTGGCCTAGTGGTAAGGCGTCCGCCCCGTGATCGGGAGGTCGTGGGTTTGAACCCCGGCCGGGTCATACCTTAGACTTTAAAATTGGCAATCTAGTGGCTGCTCCGCCTGGCGTCTGGCATTATGGGGTTAGTGCTAGGACTGGTTGGTCCGGTGTCAGAATAATGTGACTGGGTGAGACATGAAGCCTGTGCTGCGACTTCTGTCTTGTGTGTGGCGCACGTTATATGTCAAAGCAGCACCGCCCTGATATGGCCCTTCGTGGTCGGCTGGGCGTTAAGCAAACAAACAAACAAAATATAATAGCCTGACCAGAAGTGTTATTACGAGCCAAATTGTTTTCAAGGGAAGGGAGGTCATTTTAAGCGTAGATTGAACATCAAAAGGAAATCATCCCCTTGACTGAAGTCGAACGTTGATGGACCAACCTTGAAGTTGAGTGTTCGTTAGCATTCTTGTGTTGGAGTCTGATCGTCAGAATGCCATTTTCTCCAAGAGGACCATAGGCAGTAATTGATAGGAGCACTCGAAGGCGGTGCTTAACTCAGCCCAAAGTTGAAACCCAATTTTGTTACCGACAATTCTGTGCCAAAGCTTCGTGCAGCGATCTTAGTGAAGTAGACTTCACGAAGTCGATTTACCAATTGAATATCAGGCTTTAAAGTCTCCCCCTTTGATGCGAGTGCGAGAAGAGAACAACGCCTGTCGGAATGCGTCTGGTGGTACGGGATAAACAGTCTGGTACTGTCTGAGAACGAGTGTCAACTATCGACTAAAAGTTTCAGGTGTAAGAAATGTTGTGAACCACAAGAGGAGACTTTGCTCCAATGATGTGGTGAGAATGTGACAAAAGCACGCCATAAAACGTCTGATGGTAAGCCTTTAAGAAGGGTTGTCAAGAAGTTACAAAGTTAAATGGGCGGATATTTTCTGTGGTGTTTTAGATGATTTTGCTGGAATACAGGGTTACACATTTTACAAAATCAGGTCGGAAAATGTCTCCCATTTAGGCACGTCAAAAGGTTAAAGTGTTAATAAAGGACATTGTCTATGGTATCAGAGAGAATAAAGTTGGAATAAAGTGGTGAATATTTTGCAACGTACAATGGAAAATGTCAGATGGCGAAGTCCAAGAAGGGGTGTCAATAGGTTAAAGCGTTTACTGGATTGACATTTTGCTTCAAAGACTACAAAGGTAAAATAGAGTAATACGAGAGAAATGTTACAGCCCATAGGAGAGAATTTCTAAAGGTAAGTTCTGAGAAGGGGGAGGGGGCGTAGGATCAATAGATTGTGGCGTTAATTTGAAGGGCATTTTCAATCTCTTCCTGTCAGGCGTCAGTTGACAAACTGTTGCTCGACCATCGATTTTGTCCGCACGAGCGGCGATTAGTAGGTGCAAACAACACCAGTGCTACGTACGTGTTCTATTCGACGCTGTGCTATTCCCGTGTGTAATAAAGAGGATAATAGTAAAACAGAGTTATGAGATCTGGTAAACAAAGGGAAGTAAGCGATCTAAATGCAAACGACATGTGTAATAGAGTAAGTGAGAGTTAGTCGGAACCATTCTCCTGGCACCTGAGAGAATAACAAGCATTGGAATGAACAAGGGACTTTCGTCCTCAAAATAGTAATGAGAGATGGTTTAACAGCTTACATAGGAAAATGTCTTAAAGTAAGGTTTTAGAGTGGGGGGGGGGGGGGTCAATAGATTACAGCGGTGATTGACAGTACGTGTTTAATATGGTGTCATAGCGGACAAAAGGGGAGCATACTGATGAACATTTCACACCACACAAACAGAAAATGGCTGATGGTAATTAAGCTTTAGAAGGCCCAAGGAGTGATGACAATAGGTTAATGGGTAAAACATTGTCTGTAGACATACTTGGAATAGAGTGATGACTATTTTACACAAACATCGGAAACTATGGTGTGAGCTAGAGGAGGTGTCTGCTAGCTAAAGGGTTGGCTGGTATGACCATTACTGACTTACTGACTGACTGTCCTTATTTCACAAGGAATGCCCTATGGCGCGATCTAGAGGTGGTGTCTGCTTGCTAAATGGTTACTAGGGCTTAGGTGCACGAACAGAAAGTGGGTGACACCCAAACGGGAGAGAACCGCGAGGTCGGATTCGTTGAAATCACAACAAATCTTAATTTTAACCATTCCAACACGGCGCGGCTGGCTCCCACCCGGCTGATAACTTTCTTGTGCACCTCGGCCCTGGTAGGACAGTCATTGACTGATTGACTGGATGACTGACTGTCGACCTTCATTTTACAAGGACAAAAAGGTTCAAACATAATGCCTAGAGAGTGTCCTTAATAGGTTTTACGTGCCAGTAAAGACATACAAATCAATACCCTGTAACCTTGAATAAAGCTGTCAAATGACATTTTTACGATATGATGAAAAACTCGGCTCTCAGAGAAAGCTTTGCTGTTATAAGAATTTGACAACTTTGGTCTAAAATGAGGCGCCTTGCAAGAGAAGGGAGGTTCGTTAAATTGGTATGATATTTACTGTGGAGAAAGGACTTGGTTCACTTCAGTCGTCAATATTTGATAAAAGCTTGTCCGAAACTTTCTAATAACGAGGTCTTGTAAGTAACATCAGTCCGTTCAACTCGTTAAATGAAAGTGCATTTGCTGTGGGAGTTTGCCGGAATACAGTGATTGAAATTTGACAACGCACGTCAGAAAATGTCTGATAGTGATGTCTCAAAAGGGGTGTCGATGGGCTGAACAGTTAATTGGTACAACATTTACTGTGGAGATAGAAATTGGCATGAATGTAGCGAACAGAATTTGACAGGCTAAGAAAGGGGTGTCAACTAGGCTAAAGAGTGTACTTGTAAGAAATAGTACAGAGTGTCTGTATGTGCTGCAAAAGAGGACTTCTCTGGGAGACTGTGATGAGAATTTGACAACCCCCGTCGGAAAAAGTCTGATGGTGAGGTCTTGGAAGGGGTTAAAGCGTTAATTGGCAGGACATTTGCTGTGGCATGAGAGGGTATTAGTGCTGGAATACAGTGATGAGAATTTGTCAACGCTCGTCGGAAAATGTCTTATGATATGTGCTTAGAAGAGGTGTCAAAATATAGGCTAAAAGGTTGATTGATCGGACGTTGCTGCGCTTACGGGGAGAACTTTGTCTGAATAGAGTGGCGAGGATTTGACAGTAAATGTCGGAAATGTATGATCATAAAGGCGGTCATGGTTAAGACGATGGGTGAGCGATAGGATGGGGGTGCGGTGGTGTGTGTGTGTGGGGGGGGGGGCGGTTATGGGTTTCTGTTCGGGGAGGGGGAACGGTGGAAGGGGAGGGGGAGGCGAGGATGAGAGGAGAGACCCTGGAAGCGGGATGGGTTGGAGATTCGGCAAAAGGAATGTTTTGAGTGGTCGTACTTTTTAGGTGTCGAATAGAACCTGTCCAGTTCGAATCCATCAGTTCACATCAATGGAGGAACTTTCCAAATCTCACCCAGCATCTGAACAAGCCAGGTCTATTCGTGTCTGGTGCTACGTCTTGTGCTATATCCAGAACAATATCGGCTAAAAGACTACCACGAAGAACAGAGGACGTCGATTTCATCAGAACACATCGATTGTAATCTTGTCTAAATACTCACCATCTGAAACTAGGCCTTTGTTTCCTGTGGACTTTGTATCTATTATCCGCCGACGAAAAGATAGTTCGGTGATCGGGCGTGACATTTTGCGTGCCGGGGGCACTTATGTGTTGGCTTCAAGAGACTTTTGGTCTTTATTTTTCCACAGGCGTTGTGTTGTTTTAATGTCTGGCTTCGACGTGGCGATTCCTGCGTCCTTTTCACAATGTGTCAGCTGAATGGTTGTGTTGCTTGTTGTGCTATGTCATGCGTTTTGGCGGCAGCGAAATTGAAAGCTGCTGAATGATCACTGGGCCTGTGAACTGTTGTTGTTGTTTCCCCCCCCCCCCCCACTCTGACCATTTGTGTGTGTGTGTGTGTGTGTGTGTGTGTGTGTGTGTATGTGTGTGTGTGTGTGTGTGTGTGTGTGTGTGCGTGCGTGCGTGTGTACGTGATGGCTTTGGTGGAGTCAGCAGTCCGCACTCCATGGGTAAAATTGTATTCATTTTGTTATTCTTTATTATTGTTATCCAAACAATCTTGCTTTTTCTTTTCTCATCCTACCCGAAAAGTATTCTAATCTAATTTTTGGGTAGCGATAATGATGTGGTAAAAATCAATCTGCCACATTGGAGACGACCGAAAACCTGTACGCCGTAAACTACAACATATCCAACAGGAGCTTCGTAGTGTGCGAACTTACCCGCCAGTTTCAACCACAGTCATGTAATTCGCTTGTTCCTTGGGGCATCCTCTAAAAGGACACCCTGTCAGTTCAATTCCTCTGGAGGTGTCTGGCCTAATTTGGTGTAGAGCGTAGGGACAGAACGGCATGGTTAGCTAGAAGTAATAGGAGGAGTAAAACAACGCAAAGTATTTTTTATTTTGTTTTGTTTTGTTGGGTTTTAGCAAGCTTTGCCGAGACTTATTCGCACTTGAAGATCTTGAGATCAGGGTTGGGATTCTTAACATGACGTCGTCAACATTTGTATCATCATCATCATCATCATCATCATCATCATCATCATCATCATCATCATCATCATCATCATCATCATCATCATCATCATCATCATCATCATCATCGTTGTCGTCTTCGTCGTCGTTGTAGTCGTCTTCGTCAACGTTAACACGGTTTCTGGTTCATCCAAATAAATAAGCTTGCCTGATCTACAGTAACGCTGTAATACAACTTCAGTGAATGTTTCGATTTGTCTTTGGAACATTAGCAGTTGGCTATTTCTAATTTCTTCTTGAGTTTTATTTTTTTTACGGCAACCCTCATTTAGGAACTAGTTTTTGGCTCACGTAAGTGTAGCCTATGCGATGCTAACTTTTGTCTGTCTGTGCGTGCGTGCGTATGTATGTATGTATGTATGTCTGTGGTAGAAACTTTCACATTTGAAGACGTCATATTACATTGACGTCACATTATGACGTACGAGGGTTAGACGTCACGCGATGGAATTACTGAAAGTCTCGGTGATTGTTATTTTGAGCGGGCCGAGACTATTTGGCAGTCGTGTCCATGTAAGTAGGCTACAGACAGATCTAGATCTAGTGTCTCGCTTTCTTGCACAGTTTCACCTATATTCTTTCTGTGTGTGTGTGTGTGTGTGTGTGTGTGTGTGTGTGTGTGTGTGTGTGTGTGTGTGTGTGTGTGTGTGTGTGTGTACTGTGTGTGTGTATGTGTGACGGAGTGATTGAGTTTGTGTTACTGTTTGTCGATTTCTTACGTGAGCCTTGAAGGCTTCGCCTCTTGTTGTTATTTTGTATTTATAGTCTATTTTTCACGATTCTGCTCCCACTTCCTTAACAAGGTTTCGCGTTTTGTTTTTCTCTGAAATTAAAATGTTCCATTAAGTTCCCTTGTTTGTTTGTTGATGCCAGATACACGCGCTTGCAGGAGATGTGTAGTTTTAGTTCAAGCGCTGTATAATGGCAAATGTTTCTTCTCTGACAAAATTCCAATTTCATTGAAGCTGATCTCATTATGTTATTATTTTCAGGACACTCAAGCTGCTTGACATTAGAAAAGCAAAACAACCGACAAAGCTTTTAGACACAATGGAATCACGCTTTGTAGACCCCACTCCACTGTGTTGAGACATCCGCCCTTTTACGACTCTAGTTCTTGTCAGACTTTCAGATTATAACATCTGTTCATTTATCTCCATTTCAAGATTTCATCCTTTTAAGACGTGGTTTTCTTAGATGTTTAAAGGTCTCAAAGGGGGAGGTTCCAGTAAAGAAAGACAGAACAAAACAAGTCGCGTAAGGCGAAATTACTACATTTAGTCAAGCTGTGGAACTCACAGAATGAAACTGAAGGTAGTCCGCCGCTAGTGCAAAATGCAGTAAAAGTGACGAGCCTGTTTGGCGCGGCAGCGGTTGCGCTGTGCTTCATAGCACGCTTTACTGTACCTCTCTTCGTTTTAACTTTCTGAGCGTGTTTTTAATCCAAACATATCATATCTATATGTTTTTGGAATCAGGAACCGACAAGGAATAAGATGAAATACCTTTTGAAACGATTTTGGAAATTTAATTTTGATCATAATTTTTAAATTTTTTAATTTTCAGAGCTTGTTTTTAATCCAAATTAACATATTTATATGTTTTTGGAATCAGAAAATGATGAAGAGGAACTCTCATGTCAAATTTCAGAAAGATCGGTCCAGTAGTTTAGTCTGAATCGCTCTACACACACACACACACACACACACACACACACACACACACACACGCACACACTCACATACACACATACACCACGACCCTCGTCTCGATTCCCCCTCTATGTTAAAACATTTAGTCAAAACTTGACTAAATGTAAAAAGGAACAAAATATAGAAGAGAAAGGCACAGGCAATAAGTTTCAATTTCCATTTTGATGAAGACAGAAAGACAGACACGACGACATATAGGGAACAGGCAATTGCCTCTCATTTTCTTCAACGACAAGGTAAGGGGGGGGGGGGGGGGTCTAAAATTATGGACAGCAGCCTGTGATTTGCATGTTCACCAAATTGCGCTGAGGCTGACAGCTGCCTTCCCATCAAATCAAGCGAAATGGGGAAGATGATGACCACACAAAAATGGACATCTACGATCCAATGTTCCTCTTTATCGGCCGTCAAAAAAAAGAAGCTGATAAGCATTATTATTCGCCAAAAATGGCGTCCCTCTCTCTCAATTATTTGCCGCCAATGTCTTGAGATATAGAGGTCAGTAGGGTGGGCGATTCTATTTGTATTGAGTGCTGTTTTCTCGTTGGGAGAGAGTCTTCATACAGAGAGAGGGAGAAAAAAAGATGGTGGACAAGAGAGAGAAAGAGAGACATAAAGAGAGAGAGAGAGAGAGAGAGAGACAGAGACAGAGAGAGACAGACAGAGAGAGAGACAGACAGAGAGAGAGACAGACAGAGAGAGAGAGACAGAGACAGAGAGAGAGAGAGAGAGATGGAGAGGGAGAGAAAGGAAGAGCATGATAGAAAGAGAGAGTTCGCTTCTTTCGGGAACGAAACCGCTGGTGATTATATGGAATACAAATTTTAAAAAAGAGCAGTATGGAAAGAAAGAAAGAAAGAGAGAGAGAGAGAGAGAGAGAGAGAGAGAGAGAGAGAGAGAGAGAGAGAGAAGGACAGACAGACAGAGACAGAGACAGACAGAGACACAGAGAGACAGAGGCAGAGACAGAGACAGAGATACAGAAACAGACAGACAGCTATTACAAAAGTCTACAAAGCAACACAGATAAAACAGGAGCTAGAAGACACATGACGAGGGGAAAATAAACCCACACAAATCGCCATAGTTATAGCCCGTCGCGAAGGAAAAATGACGATCCCAAACAAAGTCTTTACCCCCAAAACCCAGACACCCACACAATAGAAGCGTAGACTAGATCTGAGCGGCGTAGGAAACGGGCGTTAAGTGGTTGTCTGGAGGAGTAAACGATGAATAATACTTTCTGCAATAAAAATTGGATGGCAATTCTAGATTACGCAAGAGCTTGGGATAATTTTGGTGGAACATGAGAGATGATATAAATGCCAAGTGGCCGGAATCGCTTAATGGAACACCGGCACATCTTCAGAGCAAACTTTTCAAACTCAATTATCACTCAAGGCGGTCTCACGGCGATTTACGCCCAGCTATGAAAACGTTGTTAGCTGTTGGAAATGCGTAAGAGTACTTTTAGTAGAAGAAACCGCTATTGATTGGACATTGTTACTTCTGAAGACTCGCCCTTCTGGAAGGGGAACGGAACTTTCCTTGTGTAAGATTACATATGAATGCAATGAAACGAAAGTAGATACCGGCGAAAATATTTTATTTTAAAAAAAAAGAACGATGAATATCGAGTGATAAAAAACCCAATCTATTACAAAACGCTTTATTGAGAGTTTTGATGAGTGGCTTCAATCTACTTATTTACCAATAAATAATAGAATGACAGAATAAATAAATGAATGAATAAATGAGAAGACGGACGAACAAACGAACGAAAGAATCGTTGACGGAATGAATGCATGAATGATTGTACAGTAACCCTAACCCTAACAATACTAACAAGTAACCACCAACAGGCTCAGAGAGAGAGAAAGAGAGAGAGAGAGAGAGAGAGAGAGAGAGAGAGAGAGAAAGACAGAGAGAGAGACAGAGAGAGAGAGACGGAGGGTGAGAGAGAGAGAGAGACAGAGAGAGAGAGACAGACAGAGAGAGACAGAGAGAGAGACGGAGACAGAGAGAGAGAGACAGAGACAGAGAGAGAGAGACGGAGACAGAGAGAGAGAGACAGAAAGGGAGAGAGACATAGACAGAGAGAGACAGAGAGAGAGAGACAGAGACAGAGAGAGAGACAGAGAGAGAGACTGAGAGAGAGAGACGGAGTGTGAGAGAGAGAGAAAGAGAGAGAGACAGAGAGAGAGACGGAGGGTGAGAGAGAGAGAGAAAGAAAGAGAGAGTAGTCAGACAGACAGACAGACAGACAGACAGACAGACAGACAGACAGACAGACAGACATACTCAGATATAGACAGTGACAGACAGACAGACGGGCGGGTGAAGAAGAATTAGCTGCTTTCCCAAAGAATGTAACCTAACGGCAAGCAGCAGATCGTGTCAGATCGTCCGATAATCGAGTTAGCCAAACGAAGTTAATGAAACACCTGCAAGGCGTGGCCACAGCCAAATTTAGACGCACTAGAGTACACTGTTTAATTGCTGATGACATCAACAAAATTAATGTTCCTGGCTCATCAGACCAAACTGAGGGTACTTCTTATGTATACCTTCTTATATAGTATATTGTTTACCAAAGAACGTCTGATGAATCTGTATCTTCAAATATTGCTATTTCATATGTTACGTGGATTTCCATTGGTCAATTGGGCAAAACTGAGCTCAGTGCAAAAGTGATATCGACGACATTTCCGTCGATATCAGTTTTGATATCGACGACCTCTTTATTGCTTCCCCACTTCAAGAACAAAAACACCTACATTTAAAAACAAACAAATATATATGAAAATGTAATTATCCCAGAATTTAGTTGAGCAAGTGACTAAAGACTTTTTGAAAGAAAAGACATTTTGAAATACTGAAAAGTACAAGAAAAGAGTGAACAAAAAGAAATAATAATCAGAGGGAGGGATATGGAACAGCCAAAACTGAAACAAATACTTTTGTAATTTCTTTACAGTAAATACAAAATGTCCAGAGAATTAGCAATATATCTAACATTGACTGACTGTGTGACGATATCTTCTGCTATCGGTCTGTTTCGACAGTGATATCACAATCTCGTCCTCCGGTCTCGATTTTGATATCACCGTCTCAACAGACCATAGCAGAAGATATCATCACACAGTCCGTCAATATTGGGTAATATCGGATTAATTTTCATCAAACCAAACTGAGGGTACTTCTTATGTATACCTTCTTATATAGTATATTGTTTACCAAAGAACGTCTGATGAATTCTGTGTTTTTAAATATCGGATTAATTTTCATCAAACCAAACTGAGGGTACGTCTTATGTATACCTTCTTATATAGTATATTGTTTACCAAAGAACGTCTGATGAATTCTGTGTTTTTAAATATCATATTAATTTGCTCCTCATTCATTTACTTGAGCTATCGACGAGCCACAACCTGACTGCTGGCGGAGTACAGTTGCCCGATTACTAAAAACAAAATCAAACCAGCAGTCCTTTGCAGTGACTTCCCTTGCGAATTTGGAACAGCAAAAGTGATGCGATTGTTCTACAGCCTTCGGGTGAAACATTCGAATCCAGGCCAGAACGGACATGGTACAATTTTATTTGATGGCCCGGATCGAGACAGTATCCATGTCCCACCACAGATGCACGTAAAAGACATCGGCCAACCTGCTAGAAATGCATGTAGCTGATTGCACCAATACACCTGGGTAGTACGACTGTGGCGGCTGCTGTACCTTTCCACTTGAAGAAGGTGACCCGCAAAGAGACGGTAAACTATGAAAATACAATAAAATGGACGGCTGTTAGAATTAACTCCGTCGCGTTTGTCTGGGTTGTAGAAGAGTGGCCTTTTCTTGCAAAAGCTTTGCAAATCATTAGAGGGGCCTGTCACTAGCGAGGGGTGTGTGTGAAACACGTGGATGGGAACACGTGTTTCCGACACTCCCGGCAGAGGTTTTGCAAGAAAAGGTAACTCTTTTACAGCACATACAAACCCGACGGAGTTATTTTTGGAATTCGTCTATTAAACTGTCGCAAATTCACCCAGTTCCTACTTTCCCTCGCGGCGAGCTCCCTTTGGAAACAATTTGCTGGGTTTGTTTAAATTCGGATCTCTACTGGTGGGAATGAAATCCTTCAGCTACGCATGCCGTTCGCGGACTTTCATCCCCATGAACTTAAGTAGCAGAGATTCTCTTTTTCTTCTTTTTCTAACTTATTATTTTAAAGTATCAACGTTATTATTTATAAGTACCAAGAACCTGTGCCCCTCGAAACATATAGTTATTCTCGAACTCATGTTGGTGATTATCTACAAAATGGTTTTTTTGAAGTCTACTCGTAAAATGGACAACTGGAGTCGATAGAAGAGATTTTTTTTTTTTTTTTTTAGCTATGCGTTACGTCCAGGGACATTTGTGGGTGTTGAGGAGGGGGAAGGGAACTTGGGGATGGGGGCTGTATGGGAAGTAGTCCTAATCCTGGCTGTTCAACGATAATGATGAGCTCTTGGTGGCGGGTTTTCTTTCTATTTGGCCACAACTGATAACATGTATGGCCCGGAAGCCCGCGTCGTCTTATAACATGTTCTCGATCGGATGTTTTTTTTTCAATGTCTTTTTTTATATAACTTTTTTTTTACCGATGGAATTTTCAAAGAAACCCGATATGTTAAGTTGTCTATAATTATATATCCATCGTTTTTGCGTGACGTCATCAGACTAAATCCACCGCGGCGGCGGCCATTTTCCTTTTTTACACTAAGATCACCAAGGTGTGAATTGTGACGCGCTATGCGTGCATCACGTGGGTGAAAACTCGCCAGCGGATTGGTGTAATTCCCAATTTCACGCTTAACTACATAAACAAAGTGCAAACGGTGTTTGGTGACCGGTCACTGCAACCGTGAAATAATTGCCTGTAGAGGTCGCCGCTGAAGTTTCTGTACCCGAAAGTAGTTAGGCAATAGTCTTGTAGTTCTCTAGGTTTCGGTATTAAGACAGTCAATCTGGCTGCCCCAGCATTGATGTAAACAACCCACCATATCTCCAAGAAAAGAACCCTTAGCATTTCGTAAAGCACGCTAGCTGTGTAAGTACGTGTTGTATGCGTCTGTGAGAGTTTTAACTACACAGTATAATACTCCACTACCGCCGCCATCTTCAAGAAAGGCGGGGAGGATAGAACAGAGACGTGGGCGTCTTCCAGACGTACGTAGGTTTGTAAGAAATGGTCGCACACAAACAACGAGTGTCTCTGACAAGTAAAGTATAGGCTGGTGTTTGTGGTACTGCGGATTAACTTTTAACAAACACTGATCGCGCTATGTGTTTTCGGTAAACCAGTATAAGTCAACAGATCAGACGAGGAGAGAGAGAGAGAGAGAGAGAGAGAGAGAGAGAGAGAGAGAGAGAGAGAGAGAGAGAGAGAGAGAGAGAGAGAGAGAGAGAGAGAGAAAGAGAGAGAGAGCAAACGCTCGAATGTTTTATCGAACAGACCTTATGTCCGTGTCATCAAAAGGAAAGGAGAAAAGAGGTAGAAACAGTAAAGAGACAGAGAGAGCGAGACTGAAAGACAACAAGAGAAAGAGTTAAATTAAATAAGATGAAATTAGAGAGATTTTGTTTTTATAAATCGAAGAGAGAGAGAGAGAGAGAGAGAGAGAGAGAGAGAGAGAGAGAGAGAGAGAGAGAGAGAGAGAGAGAGAGAGAGAGAGAGAGAGAGAGAAAC